>NC_060979.1:1942486-2054986 GCF_910589235.1 Vespa crabro
CCACTATGAAAAAAAAAAAAAAAAAAAGAAAAAAAAAGAAAGAAAAGGAAAAAAGAAGAAAAAAGAATTCCATCAATTAACGATTAGATTAGAATAATTAAACGTGACCCCGAAGGTAGATTTACATTAATACCGTATATACATACATACATACATACATATATATATATATATATATATATATATGTATATGTATATATACATATATATACATATAGATACATAGATACATACATACAATGTCTGTTTCAAAGATCTCACCGATTAGAGGCGGTAAGACCCTCGTCGCTCGTTATCACGCAAAACGGTACCCTATTTTCTGCTTCCTTCGTTCTCACGCAACAAATTAGGTACCGATACGTGGGATTATAATGTTTCGAGTTACAACCTAGGAATAAGATCATGATCATCTTTCTCTTACGTATGTAAAAAATTTTTCAAATATTATATATATATATATATATATATATATATATATATATATATTAAATTAATTAGTTTTATTTAAATCAATATAAAATATTCGAGAATTCGTATTGAATAATACAAAAATATTATTTTTAATTTGCCACTATTATTATTGTATATGATTAATTTATTATTAATAATTTATTCGACGGAAACGAGAAATCGTTAATACGTATATACTGGGTGATTCGTTTTAAATGATATCCCTCTTACAAATATCTCCGTTATTATTGATTTCATCGACGAATGTTTCAAATAAAAATGATTGGGTTTTAAAAGAGGAATGTTAGTGTTGTTATGGTTATTTCGTAAATGAACGCTCTTGTCAAGATATCAACGTAGTAATGATTTATTTATTTTCTTTTTTTTTCTTTTCTTTTTTTTTTTTTTTATGGAAATCGATATTTTACGTCGAACGTTGTTGGGAATATCAATTCAATGGGAATTCAATGAATACCAAAAATGTATCTTTCAATCGATATTTCATCGAATTAGGGTACCACGAAGTTTAACGAAACGTATTATGATAATGTTTTAATGATATAACGATGATAATGATGAATAATGAAACTATTTCGTGAAATTGTTTTTTAAATATTTTAACGATATCATCGAATTGATCGATAATATTGATATAGGGATTCTTTTTCTTTTCTTTTTTTTTTTGTTTTATCGTATGTACTATAATTTGACATCTTTGACGATTTATCACACTTTGACAATCAATTTTTATCGTTCCTAGATTATTTGGTTTTATAGTATGTTGATTTTTTCTTTTTAAATTTATGTAAAAATAAAAAAAAAGGAGAAGTAATTACAAAACGATACTATTTTATAAATAATTGTTTCGGAAAGAATTGTTTGATGTAAAGAAAAATTGTTTATAAGAAATTATTTATATTATAAGTGCTGACGTAGAATTAAATACGAATTCTTATCATTTTAAAATATTTATTTAAAGAATTGTATTTTTCGAATGGTGATAATGAAATGTTTTGATTTCAAAATTTACATTTATAAATAAAAGTCGAATATACATTTAATTAGAAATTCGTTTAAAAAATATTAAGATAATTTTGATTTGAAATTAAATTTTACTCACTGGAATAATTATTTTAGAAATGTAGATTTAAAATTGCGTATAAAATATTACTATAGAATTTTTATCTTTGTAATAAAAATTAGAAATTTATTTTCACGGTGTAATATAATATTTCATTGTAAATTTATCTTTAGAATGGAAAATGAAATATTTATTTAGAATTTTATTCTTTTTCTTTTTTTTCTTTTTTTATTTTTTTAAATAGCACACACATACACACACATACACACATATATATATGTATATATTTTTTTTTATTAGAAATTAATTTTTGAAATATAATAGAATATATTATTATTGATTCATATTCAGAATGAAAACAACGTAATTAAAGATCATCTGCACATATATTATTTCATACATTATCAAAGTTGTTATCATTTGCATGAACATTATTATGTCGATGAAACGATCGATAAAAATCTATGTACATTAGATATTCGTTATATTTCGTAACTACGCTCTCTACAACTTTTATTCTACTGGAAATATCGAATTGTAAATTTAAATGGGGAAGAAAAAAGAAAAAGAAAGAAAAAAAAAAAGAAAAGAAAAACAAACAAACAAATATAAACCAAAAATAAATAAAATTATTAAAACTTCGGTATCCCAACGAAAGTCAATATATACGAGACAATCGTAATAAAAAAAAATTCCGTACTTTATGAAAATTACATTATCTCTGAATTTATGGTAACAACTGAATAAAAATTTCATTTCAAAACAAAAATTCATTCTAAGATCAGATATATATGTATCTATATATATGTGTATATATATATCTAATCATGGACAATAAAATGACGCACCTTGATATATAACAGAATAATTATCATTAAAACAATAATGGAACATCATTATTGCGTTGTTCCTATTCGTATTATTATAGCTTTATGATTTTCAACCCGCGTACCAGATACTACTACCCCCACCCCAGCTAACAACTTTTTTTTCCCTTTCCCCTATCAATTTATCTCTCTCTCTCTCTCTGTCTGTCTTTCTCTATCTTTCTCTATCTCTCTCCCTCTCTCTCTCGCATTGCCAACATCGCGACTGTAGTATCCAAGAGAAAGAAGGAGTTTGCTGGGTGCTGTGTAGGGAATGGAACGGATGTCTGGTGTGTAAGGAACCGCTAAAATGGTGTTCCCTCTTATCCGAAGATCTAGAGCGGCGATGCGAAGAGAGCCACGCGGAGGACTACTATACGTAAAGGTAAAAGGGGGCCTCATGACTGGTTGGTTGCTTGGTTTCCTTGGTTTCCTTGGGTTTGCGTCTGGTTTCTCCTCTTGGGTTCCTCTTGGGTTCCTTAGCTTCGTTCCTCGGTTCTCTTCTTTTCGATTCTTTTTTCTTTTTTTCAAATCTTCCTTCCTTCCTTCCTTCCTTCCTTCCTTTTTTTTTCCCTTGACTTCGTTCATACCACACACACACACACACACACACATATATATATATGTATGTTGTATCATGGATATTGCACTGTGTGTTCCATTGTATGTCTAATTTTCATGATGCCGTTAACCTAAGAAGGTCAAATTAAAAAATTGAAAGGATATTAAATATTACGATTCGTACCTTATTATATATATCGTAATTCTACGTTTGATATCTAATCACATAGATTATTAATGTGTTAATGACGTATAGGAATTGATGAGATTATTCGATTCTATGGAATTGCGAGGATGGATTTGAATTGGGTGAGCGGATTGAATGAATCCAGTGTTCTCGATTGGACCAATAATTTTTATTACGAGAAATGTTAATGTCGAGATTTAGAGAATAGTTCTTTATTTTTATCTTATTTTCATACGAAAATTCGAATTAGATATGATTTGAATGAGATAAATGATACAAGGAAAAAATGAAAAATGGGAAAGATAGAAGAATTTTTCTTTTAAATAAATTTATCGTTCCTCTTCTTTTGAGTTTTATCGTTGATTCTGTGTTTTAATTAAAATCCATCCCATATGATTTATCATACGTACATCTGTAAATGTGAGCACGTATCTACGAAAATTTTAACACATTGATCAAAACTTTTTAGGTGATTTAAAAAATCAATTACGATATAAGAAATCAATTACGATACTAATTCAGACTAAGTTTTCCTTTAAATTTGATTAATCTTGCGAGCCTATTTCGTGGTTTCATAATCATATCGAAAACATTTGACTAAAATAGTGATCGGAAAAAGAGTTCTCGTTTTTAAACGTAATTGATCCGCCTACCGATTTTTGTACCGCCTATTGATTTTTGGCTCCACCTATCGATTTGTGGCTTCATCGACGGATTCTCGGCACTGTCTACAGATTTTTGGCCCCACCTATTATTCTCTGTTAACGCCCATCTAGTTTTGGCACCGCCTATCGATATTTGGTTACATTCACTAATTTTTGACTTTGTCCAAGAATTTTTGTCCTTACCTATTGGCTTTTAGCTTATACATTTTTGACTCCGCCCAACACTTTTTGATCCCGCCCATCGATTCTTGGCTCCGCCTACGGATTTTTGACCCCGCCTATCAATTTTTGAACCATTTACTGATTTTTAGCTGAATTAACGATTTTTGGTTTAATTTGTATATACAAGTATATTTGTCTTCATATATACACATGCACATATATATACACATGTATACGTATTCAGAGATAAATCTAATTATATAAATATATGAACATGGGATATACATATATGTACATTTACTCGTATATCGTAGGATTTGGAGGTATTAATTCGTTATAAAGAGAAACAGAAGAGAAAGAGAGAGAGAGAGAGAGATATAGAAAGAGATCTCTTTCGAACGATCACGAATTCAACCTTGCCCCGTTTTACGCCTTCCCGTAAAACAACAATGGAAACGCATTGGTACAACACACATTTCACTTTTTCGCAACGCGTTTAGTAGAAGGGAATGACGATGGGGGAGAGGTAGATATATATAGGGAATGGAGTTCGGGTGAGGGGGATGGAGGGGGTTGGGTTGAGGTAGGGTGAGGCAGGGTGGGAGCTATTGGGCCTAAAATGTATTGCGAGATTTCCTCGGCAATGAGTGAAAGAGATAGAGAGATAGAGTGAGACAGACAGAGAGAGAGAGAGAGAGAGAGAGAGAGAGAGAGAGAGAGAGAGAAAGAGAACGAGAAAACGAGTAAGAGAGAGTGAGAGAGAGGGAGAGCGAGTAAGAGAGAGTGAGAGATACTCAACAGAGAGTCAGACACAATGTGTACTGGGTTTGGCCGTGTACCGTAAAAGGCTAATTATCATCTTTCGAAATTAACGCGTATTCCCCGACGAAAACGTACGACTCGTGCTTCCGTTTTCGACGGAAGATACTTTTATATCGTATACAATATGTTATATCAAAGTCCGTGATCTTTGAAATTGTTTAAATTCATTCTGTTAATTACAATTACGTGTCTCAATAACAAATATATGTGGTGATATCATAAAATAATTAAAATATTTTTCTATGACGACCGAAAGGAGAATAATTTTAATCGTATTTTAAATTCAAGACTTTACTCATTCTAGTTTAATGACGCTTCGCGGGCCCGTAATTAAGATTTTGCAGTTTAATAAGCCGTACGATGATGATGAGTTGTACAGTCTGTAAACAACAAAAAGAAAAAAAAAAAAGAAAAAGAAACAAAAAAAAAAAAAAGGAAAAGAAAAAAAGAGAGAAAAAAAGAAAAGAAGAAGAGGAAGAAAGAAATAATTTTTTAATGATCGCAGTGACAGGATGATTGATTTAATAAAACTGATTTGATTATTTTTAACCGATCCAGATAATTTTAACTCGACCTGTGCTTAAATGCACACACACACACACACACACACACACATATATATATATATATAAGTTTAAGAAAAAAATCACGTATAATAAAAATACCATTACGATATCAGGACGCGATCAAGATATAAACGAATAAATTGAAAAGTATACGAGATAGGATGAAGTGAGTTGAGAAGGTTAGAGGAAGAGATTGTTGTTAAAGGGGAACAGAAGGGACAGAGGATAGGGTGGCTGAGGTAAATGGCCATTGGACATTGACGGAAAAATCGATAAAGCAAAATATCGTAATAGACATGTGAGATATTCGCGGCTTTAACCGCGTGAGATCCTTATCGGGTCAACTAAGATGATCTCTGACCTTTAAACCAAACTCAGGGAGCAGTTTTATATGGTGGGTCCTATACCGCGGCGTGTGAATAAGAGAGAGAGAGAGAAAGAGGAAGAGAGAGAGAGAGAGAGAGAGAGAGAGAGAAAGAGGAAGAGAGAGAGAGAGAGAGAGAGAGAGAGAGAGAGAGAGATGGAAGGGGCCTTAACCGAGGGCCTCTTTTACCTTCTCTCTTCGGCTTCAAGAATAAGAAGAATAAGAAGAATAAGAAGAAGAAGAAGAAGAAGAAGAAGATCGTCGTGGATCTTCTGGAAGGATCCAGAGATCCTTGGTGGAATGTAACGTAGTAGTGGAGTTGGTATCTCGGTCCTTCTCGGATATTCCCCTTCCCCCTCTCTTTCCCTCCACCGTCATTCCCTCATTCCCCATCTTCACGCTATACGCCACACCATTTCTTCGATCTCCCGACCACCACCACCCTCCTCCACCCCACCCCACCACCCTCCTCCTCCTTCTCCTCCACAAACCTCCCCATCGCTGTATAACCTATCCTCTTCCTTGGAATCAGAGAAAAAAATTATTCGCTTTACCTTTTCTTAAGGTTTAAAGGAACCTACGGCACGCGGCTCTGCCGCGTGCCGATAAATAAACCCTTCGGCATTTATCTGGCGTGAGCGTCAGAGTACGAAAGAGAGAGAGAGAGAGAGAGAGAGAACGCGCTCGCGCGCACGTCCGCTTCATCGCGATATTCGCTTGTATCGCTTTCTCTTTGGAGATAATCGATAAGAGATTTTTTTTCACCGTTTTCTTTTTCCCCTTTTTATTCCCCCCTTTTTTTCCCTTTTCTCTTTTTTTTTTTTTTTTTTTTTCTTTTTTTCGTAATCTTTTTCCCCCGTTCCTTCGATCCTCGTTTTTTATTTTTATTCCCCTTTTTTTCTTTCGCTTTGCTTTGCTTTTACGCTCGTTCGTTGTTTCTCTTATCCGTACTTATCATTTCTTTTTTATTATTATTATTTTCTATTTTTTATTTTTCTAATTATTTCTCTTCCAACGATATGTTTTCATTAACCGATGTTTTATATATATATATATATATATATATATATATATATGTCTGTATGTGTGTGTATTTGTGTATATATATATATATATATGTATAACACACGTTCGTCATTAATTTATTACTTTAATTAAACGTATTACAATTTTATTTTCATATTGTTTTAGCCAAATTCAATTCAATTCAATTCGAAGATCGTTCGATCATTAAAACGACATGATTAGGGTAGGGGGGAGGTTTCATGTATTCGTTAGAAATATTGTACACATAATGGAGAAGCGTGAAATAATTTTTTTTAGATGAGAGAATTTTTTTTCTTTTTTTTTTTTTTTGAATACATATACTGAATATTTATATGAGCAAAAAAAATTATACTCATGATGGTTTGTTTTTCTCGAACGAATTCATTGGGCGTCATTGCAAATTTATAATAGATCATGGCGAAATAAAAACGCATTAATTGTTAAAAAAGAAAAAAATTTCGATTAGTGCAAGTTGGTTTTCTTTTCTTTTATTTTTTATTCATTTATTCGTTTGTTTAATTTTTATTCATTTATTGTTTCTTTTTTTTTTTTCTTTCTTTAAATTAATTCACGGAAATCAAGAAAACGTTAGACATTTCTTTAATGAACCTTTCGTAGGTAGATGGCGCAGCCTCATTATTCCACTTAACCTCATGTGATTTCTAATGACCGTGAAAATATCAGATTTATCTTTTTTTTTTTTTTTCTTTTTTTCTTTTCCTTCTTTCTTCTTCGTCAAGCAATTTCAATTTTCTAGCGACATTTTCATGGCTACATTGGTGGAAATTTTACGGAAATTTAGAAAACAAAAGAAAAACAAAAGACAGAAAAAAGAAGGAACCATATTTGTTCTACTTTCATTTAATAAGTGACAGACTATTATTAACGAGACACTTATATCTTCGATACGAAATGAAAACCGCACGAAATTATTGGACAATCCTTAAACATTAACTTACGTACAATTAATTTAAAAAATAACTTACGATCTTACAAATATGACGACACTTTGTGATCCAATTATTTTTATCCAAGATGAAAGTTAGGTTATGAAGATTAATGGCGATAATATATGTTGAAATTTTTAAATCTTCACTTTTCAATCCTTTTCGACGGGAAAATATCTGAAAATACGTGAGAAAGAAATTATTTTTTATACCCTTTCCCCTCACTCCTCAATTCTCCTCTTTTTTTTTTTTTATTTTCACTATGACATACGTAACTAATTAATACAATATTTGTGGTTCGACATTAAGAAAAAAATTTTTGTTTTTTTTTCAAATCTTTTTTTCTTTTCCCCTCTTTTACTTCCTCGAAAATATTTTTATTTATGACGAAATAATCTATCATGATAATTATCAATCGGAAGTAATAATCATTCTCCCGACTTAGTAATAATATATTAAAAATTCATTTTGATTTAGAAACGTTTATTAAACGTTTAGAAATTATCTTGGAATAGATATTTTATCTAATACATTTATAATACCTTTCTTAAATTGTCGGCCAATAATATACAATTAAACACCTGTTTCATTTCACGACAATTATTTCATTTTCTTACCCCATCTTTGAAATACTTCAACCATTTTCTCGTAGGCGCATGCGCGTTGCCTACTTACCCCCCCCTCTTCTTACCATCTTTTTCTTTCACAGTTTACTTCTGTCAGTCATACGTGACAGATGTGTCCTCGATTTCAGCAAAAACAAAATCCAAATATTTAACGCGTCAGCGTTATATTCCTATCATTTCGTTCAATCTTAATACATATTTAAATGATTCGAACGAACAAATGTACAGGGTGAGTCAATTAAATCAAGCGTCAACATTATTTTCCGTTTTATCGAGAAAATGTTTAGAACAATAATTTTTATTACTCCAATTTTCTTTGTTCCTTTTTTTTTCTTTTTTTTTTTCTTTTTTTAATTTTCTCAATTATCTGATTCTATAGCAAGTGGCCGTATCATGTAAAAATAGAAGTGATCATTGGTAAGTATTTTACATGTATTCAAATCATAGAAAATTTTAGGAAATTATAGGTAATCCTAATTATTCCATGTACTTTATTTCCGTGATATATAATATATAGATATATGTGTATACGTATATACAGGATGTACATTGATAAATAGATGATCCAATAAATACATTACAATTGGTTGAATTGTCAAGAAAGTTTATTAACAAAAATTTTCGAAACTCTCATTCAATTTATATTTTAAAACGATTTTGTTACTTGCCTTTTCATCAAGTTAACAAAAAAATTAACATACATTTTTTCGTACGAGTGCTTGTAATCCCATCTTTTTTATTTTGCATACTTAACAAATAATAAACAAAAAATAATAATTAATTAATAAAAAAAATAATTAATAAATAATTAAGAAATAATTAAGAAATCATTAATTTATTATTTGTTAAGTAATGCATATTTAACAAATAATAAATAAAAAATAATAACAAAATTATTCGATCTACATCATATCTGAGAAATGCTTAACCAATATTTATTATTATTATTATTATCATCATCATCATTATTATTATTATTATTATTATTATTATTATTATTATTATTATTATTATTATTATTATATTCTGTTAAATTCTTTTCTGCCATTATTTCTTTTTTTTTTTTTTTTTTTTTAAGAAAAATTAAATATTCGAATCTGTATTCTTTATCGCGAAGACACAGACGTTCGATATTCACAAGAAAAAAAAAAAAAAAAGAAAAAAAAATACTGAAAACACAAATTGGAATGTAATATCAATTTTCTACTGTAGAAATTAATTTCCATAATTATCAGCTGCTATCAAAACAAACAACAATTATATTTTATTACTATAACGCATTCTATAATACAATACAATTACCAAAATACATATTTTATTCGATTACAATTATCAAATAATTATTCTCCTCGATTAAATTCATTGCAAATTAAACAACACCGCAGCGAAAGAAAATGATTTTCTTATTGACTGTTAAAAAAAGATTTCAATTATTAGATGATGTTAAAAAGCAATATTTATTTTTAATAAATATTTTACCGTTGCAAACAGATCATGGGATATCACTATCGCACTCGTCAGCGATAAACTGCATTGCCTCATGCTATTCATTATCAAAAAAGGTAACAATTTTTGTGTTCTCAATGATAAAGAATAAAATGGAATTTGGCATCTGTAAAAATTAATATCGTTTAATATAATACATATTTAAATTATTTGGGAAAATTGATTCATCGAGTAATAGAAAATAATTTCTTGATTAGTCCTTAAATTCGTACGGTTTCAACAAATATGAAAAAATATGTCAAATTTATCTTTTTCATCCAATAATTGAAGAATTAATTCAATTCGCATCATGCGATCTTTGGAGTTTAAATGCTACATTAAAATAAGTCGGAAAAAAAAAGAATTATATTTGTGCTGTTTCAATCTAATGATCTAATGGGCCATAAAAAACGAGCTATCTAATAAAATATAATTGATATGTAATGGAAACAGCAAGAACTTATTGTACATCATTTGGCAATACATAAATACCTACAATATTATAAATACGTTAAAGTTGTGGTCTATTAGTTGTTGTGAAAGATAGGAGTAAACAAATATTATGAAAAGAGAACTAATAATGTATAGGAGCTTCAGAATTGCTTCAGTCTTATTTAAGTTCAAAGTAAATATCTGAAATAACTAAGAAAAAATTTCTCGACACTTTTTGATACAGATTCTATAATTAATAATTAAATTTTTTTTTTAATATACATAAACATTACTTACGTAAAAATAATCAATCAGTATAAATATGAACCACAATAATTCTTCGAAAAGATGTATAAATTCGTAAAATGATTTTAATAAATCGACAAATCTTAAAAAAAAATCAGAAAAGAAATTCTCTATTATCAATATTTAATAAATTGTTAATCGTATAAATAATGAACACTTAAGTACGTATAATTATACACAAACTCGATCGCGTGGTAATAAAATTTTATGACAGCGATAATCCATTCCTTTTCATCTAATAATTCACTTTTGACATTGGCATAATTGGAATTAGATGGACTTTTTTCAAATCTTTCTTTTATCCTCCATCTAAAATAAATCGATAATAAACCCCAAAGAAAAAAAAAAAACCATAATAATGAAAGTTATCCCTTTGAAAATATTCGGTTTGTTCGGAAAATAATTTCGTTTTTTTTTTCCGACAGAGAATTTAATTGTACTTTTTTGCACCTAACTTCACACTTAAGCCGCATAATCATTATATGTTTCGAGAGTTGATATAGCAAGGCTTGTGTGTGAAAAAGTCCAATTGATTCTACGCAGTAGTTTTTGGTTGGATTCCCTTTTAAATATGGAGAGCAATAAGCACCATTTTCGTCATATTTTACTTTTTTATTATAGAAAAGGTAAAAATGCTGTTCAAGCCAGAAAGAAATTAACCGATGTGTATGGAGAAGATGTGTTAACAGTACTCCAGTGCCAAAACTGGTTTGCAAAATTTCAATTCGGCAATTTTCATGTCGAAGATGCACCACGTTCTGGAAGGTCGGTTGAAGCTGATAAAGACACGATAAAGGTATTAGTTGATGCAAACCGGCGAATAATAACACGTGAGATAGGTGAGAGGTTGAATTTATCAAATTCAACTGTTTATGACCACTTGAAAGGCCTGGGTTTAACCTCGAAGCTCGATATATGGGTTCCCCATGTTCTCATGGAGAGAAATTTGTGTCGTTGCGTTGACGTCTGTGATTCGCTTCTCAAACGTTACGAAAATGATCCATTTTTGAAGCGCATCATTACTGGGGACAAAAAATGGGTTGTATATAACAATGTCAAACGCAAGAGATTATGGAGCAAAAAAGATGAACCGGCTCAAAGCATTTCCAAAGCCAATATCCATCAAAAAAAAGGTGATGCTGTCTGTTTGGTGGGATTTTAAAGGATTCGTTTTTTTTTGAGATTTTACCGGATAACACAACAATTAATTCGGAAGTCTACTGTTATCAGCTGGACAAACTGAATGATGCACTTCAACAGAAAAGGCCAGAATTAATCAACAGAGAAGGTGTAGTGTTCCACCAAGATAATGCGAGACCTCATACAAGTTTGGTCACTCGACAAAAGTTTTTACAGCTTGAATGGGATACAATGCCACATCCACCATATTCTCCAGATCTAGCACTTTCGGATTATTATTTGTTCCGGTCACTGCAAAATTTTTCAAACGGTAAAACCTTCACTTCAAATGAGGAGGTCAAAAACCACCTCGATTAGTTTTTTGCCAGCAAAGACCAAAAATTTTATGAGCGAGGAATCATGCTATTACCAGAAAGATGGCAAAAGGTATTGGATCAGAATGGCCAATATATAATTTAATAAAATATTTGTTCATTATACGAAAATTGTCTTTAATTTTCACAAAAAAAAAAACAAAATTACTTTACGAACGATCCAATACTTATATCGTCATACATTGATTTACTTACTGCACGATGGTAAGAAGTGCACAAGCATGCTGGATAACTAATATAAACATGGAATAGTTAGCAATCCCTACACTGCTCGTGAATAATATAATTACATATTCGATTGTAAGCCCAATGTAGTAATACATTTGGTTTTTCATGAAATAATCAATAGGAACAGGTAATATTAATTCCGTTTCATTTGTAATACCAAAAATGTATCGTGATGCACTTAACAATGATGGAGATATCAAAAATACAACATAAAGATAAAAAAAGACTGTAAGGGAAAAATCACAAATGAAAATTAATTAATAAATTTTTATAACCCATTCTGGTATACCGGATATGTTGTATTCACTTACTTGCGATTGTCAATGTACAAAGTCTACTAATTTCAGCATATTTCTTCAGTATCACTAGTTCTGGTTTGTTTGCTAGTTCATCCCAATCGGATTTGATACGATAAAGAATTTTCTTCATCTGAAATTATTACAGAGTTATGTTAAATTAATTATTACAACGTTAGAAACATATGTCATTTAGAGTAAAAGAAAAAAAAAATTAATAGGAAAAATTTGTTTTCACGTAGAACGGACAACTTTATAATTCAACAATAGATTGCAATAGCAAGATGCGAAGCATAAAGTAGGTAAAGTCGTTTCCAGTAATTTGGTGATCAATATTAATTTTTTTTCAGAGACGATGAGAACATGAATCTAAGAGAAGAAAGGAAAAACAATATTTATACTTATATAATTATAAGTCAAGTATTGAATCCATTTTCTGAATTATTCATTATATTCAAATATTGCATAAATGAATTGTACATAAATTAATTCAACTAGGATTACCTGCTCGAATATTCCAAAAGCTAGCATGAAATTAATAAAACAAATATGAATTACGTTCTTAGATGACGTCTTATGGCATAATCCAATTAAACGAAAAAATTGAAGATTTAGTGTGTAATACTTATTGTCGATATAATCTTCCTCCTTCGAAAGCATATTGCCGTATGTTGCTGCTCTCCAACATTGCTTGTCTTCATCCCTACGCAAGCGTATCATTATTTACTATTCTAATCATCCCTTTTCCATTGAACACTTAATAATTCAGATCGATTCAACGACGAGAAATTTGCTTGAAATACATAATAGCATATTCCCGTAAAGTGATTTCGCAGTTCTTATGGCTTTTTTTTTTTAGCCGAACGATTCTATAGAATATAACATATGTTTTTCTTCCTAGCAATTATGTCATTTTCTTACCTCTTCTTTGCATTACAAAGTACTCTAACCCTTCTCCCGCAGGAGCATGCGCGTTGCGAATCCACCCCTTCGGACCGCCTCATTCTCCCACAGTTCACTTCTGTCCCTCGACCTTGACAGATCTATAGCTTCATTTATCGAAGTAAAGCTTAAGTACTTAACGCGTTAATGCCATAGTGCATTTGCATGTTAACAAGTGGATAAGAAATGTTTATTAAGTGTTAATATCTATCTAAATTAGTCGTCGTTTCTACATAAATACTAATGTACAGGGTGAGTCATTTGAACCAGATTCATATTATTTTCTGTTAAATCGATAATATATTCAGGACAATAATTCCTATTAATTCAATTTTGAGAATTCTTTTGAAAATGGAATTGATGTTAATATAAATAATCATATTTTTATTTGATATACTTTTTATAATAACAGCAATGTTTAATCTACATATTCGAAAAGTATTTTCTTAATTATTATTATTATTATTATTATTATTATTATCATTATTATTATTATTATTGTAATTATTATTATAATTAATATTATTATCATTATTATTATCATTATTATTATCATTAATATAATTGCTATTATTATGTTTCGTTTGAATTTTTCTATAATATGCTGCAATTATTTTTCTTTCAGTTTAGAATTATTCATTCGAAAATATTTTCTTCATTTAGAGGTCTCAGATATTCGTTATCTTTCAAAGAAAAAAACAAAGGAGAAAAACAAAAAGGAAAAATACTAATTAAATAAATCGAAAATGCGACATATTTTTTCTACAATTAAGGAATTAGTACTTATTATTACGAGTTAGTACTAAAGTAAAACGTAAACGTTATGTCCTTATCATTTGAACTTTAATAAGTGTGATAATTAATGATCGTTCAATGATAAAAAAGATTCGTTCGAATGTTCGTGCGAACAAATGTACACGGTGAGTTATTTATACCTTACAAGCATTACTTTTCATTTTATCGAGCAAATTTTCAATATAAATTCCAATAATTCTTATAATTTCAATAATCTTATTTTAGAATAGCTGTAACATAAGAGATCAGAATTTATTTCTTATCAAGAATTTTTCAAATATTATTTTGAAAGGATACATCTAATTACAATTATTACCATTATTTTTTTTTTTTAATTTTTACGAGCATCCTTCCCATTTTATCCAAAGACCACTAAAACACCTGCATCTCTTCGCTGATAATACATCACTCTCTTAACCTCGTCATCCTCTGTATTTATTAGAATTGTATGTGATTTTATTCTTTTTATTGCAAGGTCATGCGCATCACGGACACAACCCTATTCTTCGTCTCTTTCCACCTCAGTTTACCTTCGTCTCTCGAATATGAAGGACGTGGCATGGAACATCGACGAATTGTATCCATGTAAAGTAAGTAATTTCGATCAATGTTAATAAACTGTATCAAATTTATTTATTCCATTTTCTATCATATAAAGGATGCAAGCGTAATTTTTTCAATTTTATGTTTGACAAATATTCCTAAAATAATTAAATTATTTTAAGGGGCACAGATATGTACCCCATTATGATAATTTGAAAGAATTTTTTCTTTTTCAAATACATTTCTTTTCTTTTCTATTCTCTTCATTTCATTTTATTTATCTATTTTTTGTTTAACGAGACTTCAAGTACATCGGTATCATTTTTTGTTTTTTTTTTTTCTTTTATTTTCATGAAAGATTTCCAGATATATTTTTTTTCGTGTTTTATTCCGTATAATTAGATATTAAAAATACCACGAAAAATAATTGCAAAATTTGAAAAAATTATTGTAATAATTTTAGAGCAACTATAAGGAAAAATCATATTATTTTATTTGTTTCTTTTTGATAGCAATTAGAAAAAGATGTTCGACGAAAATATTGGATTACAAATTTATCATCAGATATATATTTTTTTCAACTGTATCTATATACATCTATATATAAAATATTTTGCATTTTAACAAATACTGAAATAAAAGAAATAATGATTTAATATAAATACACGTTTGTACAATTTTTCGTATCGTTCGAACTAATCTACCGAGTGAGTAATATCAAATTGTAATTTGAAATTGTTATTTATTAATTTTATGAAACATACGTTGTTTGATGCACAATAGAATAAACAGAAAATTATTCTATAACTGACATATTTATACGTATTATTACTTATTTGTAATACTATACATAAATCTATCAAGAGAATATTTAATTATCAAAAAATGAACGTTATCATAAAAGAATTATATAAAAATTACTTAATCTAACAGATATTAAATAGACAGAAAGAAGTACAATATTTCCTAACAAAGCATTCAAAAATTGTGTTTATTTCTATAAGAAATATTTGATAAAAGAAGAAAAAAAAGGAAGCAGAAAAAGGATAAGACAACTAATAATGATCCAATTTAATAATATGCATAAATACTAACTATTGTACTATGTTTTGCACTATCAAAATTATTGTAAGCTATACAATACCATAGCAAAAGAAAATGACTTACGCATGATCTAGTAAAAAAGATTACGATTAGTATATTGCTTTTAATTGTTATATAGCGGTTATATATAATAAGAAAATATTTTACCGTAGCAAAAAGGTCATTGGATACAACAATAGCACCCCTCACCGATAAATTGCATGGCCTCATGCTTCTCATTATCAAAAAGAGTAACAAATTTTGCGTCTTCAAAGATAACGAATAAAATGGAATTTGACAGCTGTAAAAAATTAATATCGCTTATATAACACATGTTTATATATTCGGTTAATAGAAAATAATTTCTGATTAGTTGTTAAGTTCGTGCGATTTCGACAAATATGATAAAGCTCAAATTATTTGAGCTTTCATTTACATTCTGTAATATTTATTTAATTATATATACATATATGTATTCAATATGAAGTGGAAACCGCATGAAATTATTCAATCACCTTTGGTCAATTGAAACACATACAATACTGTGAATACGTTGACGTTGTTATTTATTAATTTTTGTGCCAGATAAACGTAAGCATATATTTGAGAAAAAGATGCAAGAACATATGAGAACCTTGTTATTCCATCGGTCATATTAAGAGATAAAGAAATTATCTGAAATAACTAAAAACAAATTTCACGGCTTTTTTCGATAAGAGTTGTATATTTCAAAATTAAAAATCTTTTTTTTTGTACAAAAATATAATTACATAATATATTTACGTAAAAATAATCTACCAAAATGAATATAATTCCAAAGAATTCTTCGAGCAATTGTATTGCTTCGTAAAAGGATTTCAATAAATCAATAAATCTTGAATGATATTAAAAAGAGATATAATATAATATTAGTATTTGGCATGTTGTAAAATCTATAAATAATGAACACGTCCTTCTCATAAAATAGGATACAAACTCGATCGCCTTATTATAGAATTTTATGATATGGATTATCTTCGCTCTCTCTTCGATTAATTCACAATTATTATTCGAATAATAGAAATTTTGTTGATTCTTTACAAATCCTTCAATTGCTCTCCATCTAAAATAAATAAATTATAAACTCCAAAAAACAGTAATAGTGAGAAATAATTTTTCTTGTGCAGTATGCGTATATCGTTGCAAATTGATTTACTTACTGAACGATGGTAAGAAGTGCACAAGCATGCTGGATAACCAATATAAACATGGAATAGTTAGCAATCCCTACCGTGCCCGCGATTAATATAATTACATATTCGACTGTAAGCCCAATGTAGTAACACATTTGATTTTTCATGAAATAGTCAGTACGAAGCGGTAATATTAATTCTGTTTCATTTATAACACCAAATACGTATCGAAATACACTTAACAATGATGGAAATATCAAAAATAAAATGTAAAGATAAAAAAGGACTGTCAGGGAAAAAGCAAAAATGAAAATTAATTAATAAATTTGTATAACCCATTCTGGTATAACGGATATCTTTTATTGACTTACTTGCGATTGTTAATGTACAAAGTCTACTTATTTCAGCATATTTCTTCAGTATGACTAGTTCTGGTTTGCTTGCTAGATCATCCCAATCGGACTTGATACGATAAAGAATTTTCTTCATCTGAAATTATTACAGAATTAGGTTAAATTAATTTACTATAGTGACCGCAACATATGTCATTTAGAGTAAAAGAAAAAAAAAAATAATAGGAAAAATTTGTTTTCTTGTTGAACGGACAACTCTATCATTGAACAATAGATTGCAATAGCAAGATGCGAAGCATAATGTAGGCAAGGTCGTTTCCAGTAATTTGGCGATCAATATTAATTTTTTTTCAGAGACGATGAGAACATGAATCTAAGAGAAGAAAGGAAAAACAATATTTATACTTATATAATTATAAGTCAAGTATTGAATCCATTCTATGAATTATTCATTATATTCAAAAATTCCATAAATGAATTGTACATAAATTAATTCAACTATGATTACCTGCTCGAATATTCCAAAAGCTAGCATGAAATTAATAAAACAAATATGAATTAGGTTCTTAGATGACGTCTTTTGGCATAATCCAATTAAACGAAAAAATCGACGATTCATAGTGTAATACTCATTGTCGAAGTAATCTTCCTCCTTCGAAACCATATTGTCATCTGTTGTTGCAATCCAACATCGATTGTCTTCATCCCTACGCAAGCGTATCATCATTTACTATTCTATTAATCCCTTTTCCAGTGTACACTTAATAATTCAAATCGATTCAACGGCGAGAAATTTGCTTGAAATAAAAAATAGCATATTCCCGTAAAGTGATTTCGCAGATCTTATGGCTTTTTTTTTAGCCGTTCGATACTATACAATTTAACATATGTTTTTCTTCCTAGCAATTATGTCATTTCCTTACCCCTTTTTTGCATTGTAAATTACTTCAACCCTTCTCCCGCAGGAGCATGCGCGTTGCGAATCCACCCCTTCGGACCGCCTCATTCTCCCACAGTTCACTTCTGTCCCTCGACCTTGACAGATCTATAGCTTCATTCATCGAAGTAAAGCTTAAGTACTTAACGCGTTAATGCCATAGTGCATTTGCATGTTAACAGGTGGATAAGAAATGTTTATTAAGTGTTAATATCTATCTAAATTAGTTGTCGTTTGTACATAAATACTAATGTACAGGGTGAGTCATTTGAACCAGATTCATATTACTTTCTGTTAAATCGATAATATATTCAGGACAATAATTCCTATTAATTCAATTTTGAGAATTCTTTTGAAAATAGAATTGAGGTTAATATAAATAATCATATTTTTATTTGATATACTTTTTATAATAACAGCAATGTTTAATCTACATATTCGAAAAGTATTTTCTTATTTATTATTATTATTATTATTATTATTATTATTATTATTATTATTATTGTAATTATTATTATAATTAATATTATTATCATTATTATTATCATTATTATTATCATTAATATAATTGCTATTATTATGTTTCGTTTGAATTTTTCTATAATATGCTGCAATTATTTTTCTTTCAGTTTAGAATTATTCATTCGAAAATATTTGCTTCATTTAGAGGTCTCAGATATTCGTTATCTTTCAAAGAAAAAAACAAAGGAGAAAAACAAAAAGGAAAAATACTAATTAAATAAATCGAAAATGCGACATATTTTTTCTACAATTAAGGAATTAGTACTTATTATTACGAGTTAGTACTAAAGTAAAACGTAAACGTTATGTCCTTATCATTTGAACTTTAATAAGTGTGATAATTAATGATCGTTCAATGATAAAAAAGATTCGTTCGAATGTTCGTGCGAACAAATGTACACGGTGAGTTATTTATACCTTACAAGCATTACTTTTCATTTTATCGAGCAAATTTTCAATATAAATTCAAATAATTCTTATAATTTCAATAATCTTATTTTAGAATAGCTGTAACATAAGAGATCAGAATTTATTTCTTATCAAGAATTTTTCAAATATTATTTTGAAAGGATACATCTAATTACAATTATTACCATTATTTTTTTTTTTTAATTTTTACGAGCATCCTTCCCATTTTATCCAAAGACCTCTAAAACACCTGCATCTCTTCGCTGAATATACATCACTCTCTTAACCTCGTCATCCTCTGTATTTATTAGAATTGTATGTGATTTTATTCTTTTTATTGCAAGGTCATGCGCATCACGGACACAACCCTATTCTTCGTCTCTTTCCACCTCAGTTTACCTTCGTCTCTCGAATATGAAGGACGTGGCATGGAACATCGACGAATTGTATCCATGTAAAGTAAGTAATTTCGATCAATGTTAATAAACTGTATCAAATTTATTTATTCCATTTTCTATCATATAAAGGATGCAAGCGTAATTTTTTCAATTTTATGTTTGACAAATATTCCTAAAATAATTAAATTATTTTAAGGGGCACAGATATGTACCCCATTATGATAATTTGAAAGAATTTTTTCTTTTTCAAATACATTTCTTTTCTTTTCTATTCTCTTCATTTCATTTTATTTATCTATTTTTTGTTTAACGAGACTTCAAGTACATCGGTATCATTTTTTGTTTTTTTTTTTTCTTTTATTTTCATGAAAGATTTCCAGATATATTTTTTTTCGTGTTTTATTCCGTATAATTAGATATTAAAAATACCACGAAAAATAATTGCAAAATTTGAAAAAATTATTGTAATAATTTTAGAGCAACTATAAGGAAAAATCATATTATTTTATTTGTTTCTTTTTGATAGCAATTAGAAAAAGATGTTCGACGAAAATATTGGATTACAAATTTATCATCAGATATATATTTTTTTCAACTGTATCTATATACATCTATATATAAAATATTTTGCATTTTAACAAATACTGAAATAAAAGAAATAATGATTTAATATAAATACACGTTTGTACAATTTTTCGTATCGTTCGAACTAATCTACCGAGTGAGTAATATCAAATTGTAATTTGAAATTGTTATTTATTAATTTTATGAAACATACGTTGTTTGATGCACAATAGAATAAACAGAAAATTATTCTATAACTGACATATTTATACGTATTATTACTTATTTGTAATACTATACATAAATCTATCAAGAGAATATTTAATTATCAAAAAATGAACGTTATCATAAAAGAATTATATAAAAATTACTTAATCTAACAGATATTAAATAGACAGAAAGAAGTACAATATTTCCTAACAAAGCATTCAAAAATTGTGTTTATTTCTATAAGAAATATTTGATAAAAGAAGAAAAAAAAGGAAGCAGAAAAAGGATAAGACAACTAATAATGATCCAATTTAATAATATGCATAAATACTAACTATTGTACTATGTTTTGCACTATCAAAATTATTGTAAGCTATACAATACCATAGCAAAAGAAAATGACTTACGCATGATCTAGTAAAAAAGATTACGATTAGTATATTGCTTTTAATTGTTATATAGCGGTTATATATAATAAGAAAATATTTTACCGTAGCAAAAAGGTCATTGGATACAACAATAGCACCCCTCACCGATAAATTGCATGGCCTCATGCTTCTCATTATCAAAAAGAGTAACAAATTTTGCGTCTTCAAAGATAACGAATAAAATGGAATTTGACAGCTGTAAAAAATTAATATCGCTTATATAACACATGTTTATATATTCGGTTAATAGAAAATAATTTCTGATTAGTTGTTAAGTTCGTGCGATTTCGACAAATATGATAAAGCTCAAATTATTTGAGCTTTCATTTACATTCTGTAATATTTATTTAATTATATATACATATATGTATTCAATATGAAGTGGAAACCGCATGAAATTATTCAATCACCTTTGGCCAATAGAAACACATACAATATTGTAAATACGTTGACGTTGTGATTTATTAAATTTTGTGCCAGATAAAAGTAAACATATATTAGAAAAAGAGATCCAAGAACATATGAGAACTTTGTTAATCCTTCGGTCATATTAAGAGTTAAAGAAATTATCTGAAATAACTAAAAACAAATTTCACGGCTTTTTTCGATAAGAGTTGTATATTTCAAAATTAAAAATCTTTTTTTTGTACATAAATATAATTACATAAAATATTTACGTAAAAATAATCTACCAAAATAAATATAAATCCAAAGAATTCTTCGAGCAAATGAATTGCTTCGTAAAACGATTTCAATAAATCAATAAATCTTGAATGATATCAAAAAGAGAAATAATATAATATTAGTATTTGGCAAGTTGTAAACTCTATAAATAATGAACACGTCCGACTCATAGAATAAGATACAAACTCGATCGCTTTATTATAGAATTTTATGATATAGATTATCTTCTCCCTTTCTTCGATTAATTCACTTTTATTACTCGTATAATAGAAATTTTGTTGATTTGTTACAAATCTTTCAATTGCTCTCCATCTAAAATAAATAAATAATAATCTCCAAAATACAGTAATAGCGAATATAAGTTTTCTTGTGCAGTATGCGTATATCGTTGCAATTGATTTACTTACTGGACGATGGTAAGAAGTGCACAAGCATGCTGGATAACTACTATAAACATGGAATAGTTAGCAATTCCTACCGTGCCAGCGATTAATATAATTAGATATTCGATTGTAAGCCCAATGTAGTAATACATTTGGTTTTTCATGAAACAATCAACAGGAACAGGTAATATTAATTCCGTTTCATTTGTAATACTAAAAACGTATCGTGATGCACTTAACAATGATGGAGATATCAAAAATACAACATAAAGATAAAAAAAGACTGTAAGGGAAAAAGCACAAATGAAAATTAATTAATAAATTTTTATAACCCATTCTGGTATACCGGATATGTTGTATTCATTTACTTGCGATTGTCAATGTACAAAGTCTACTAATTTCAGCATATTTCTTCAGTATCACTAGTTCTGGTTTGTTTGCTAGTTCATCCCAATCGGACTTGATACGATAAAGAATTTTCTTCATCTGAAATTATTACAGAGTTATGTTAAATTAATTATTACAACGTTAGAAACATATGTCATTTAGAGTAAAAGAAATAAAAAAAATAATAGGAAAAATTTGTTTTCACGTAGAACGGACAACTTTATAATTCAACAATAGATTGCAATAGCAAGATGCGAAGCATAAAGTAGGTAAAGTCGTTTCCAGTAATTTGGCGATCGATATAAATTGTTTTTCAGAAATGAAGAAAAAAAGAATCTAAAAGAAGAAATGAAAAATAATATTTATACTTGTATAATTATATGTCGAAGTATTGAATTCATTCTCTGAATTATTCATTATATTCAAAAATTGCATAAATGAATTGTACATAAATTAATTCAATTAGGATTACCTGTTCGAATATTCCAAAAGCTAGCATCAAATTAATAAAACAAATATGAATTATGTTCTTAGATGACGTCTTTTGGCATAATCCAATTAAACGAAAAAATTGAAGATTTAGTGTGTAATATTTATTGTCGATATAATCTTCCTCCTTCGAAACCATATTGTCATCTGTTGTTGCAGTCCAACATCGATTGTCTTCATCCCTACGCAAGCGTATCATCATTTACTATTCTATTATTCCCTTTTCCAGTGAACACTTAATAATTCAAATCGATTCAACGGCGAGAAATTTGCTTGAAATAAAATATAACATATTCCCTAAAGTGATTTCGCAGATCTTATGGCTTTTTTTTTAGCCGTTCGATACTATACAATTTAACATATGTTTTTCTTCCTAGCAATTATGTCATTTTCTTACCTTTTCTTTGCATTATAAAGTATTGTAACCCTTCTCCCGCAGGAGCATGCGCGTTGCGAATCCACCCCTTCGGACCGCCTCATTCTCCCACAGTTCACTTCTGTCCCTCGACCTTGACAGACCTATAGCTTCCTTCATCGATTTAAAGCTTAAGTATTTAACGCGTTAATGCCATAGTGCACTTGCATGTTAACAAGTTGATAAGAAATGTTTATTAAGTGTTAATATCTATCTAAATTAGTCGTCGTTTGTACATAAATACTAATGTACAGGGTGAGTCATTTGAACCAGATTCATATTATTTTCTGTTAAATCGATAATATATTCAGAACTATAATTGCTATTGATTCAATTTTGAGAATTTTTTTGAAAATAGAATTCATGTTAATATAAATAATCATATTTTTATTTTATATATTTTTTATAATAACAGCAAGGTTAAATCTAGATATTCGGAAAGTATTTTCTTATTTATTATTATTATTATTATTATTATTATTATTATTATAATTATTATTATTATTATTATTATTATTATTATTATTATTATTATTATTATTATTAATACAATTGTTATTATTATGCTCTGTTTGATTTCTTCTATAATTTGCTGCAATCATTATTCTTTCGGTTTAAAGAGAAAAGAAAGATACTAATTACATAGACATATTCTTCCTACAATTAAAGAGTCAGTACTTATTATTACGAGTTAGTACTTAAGTAAAACGTAAACGTTATGTCTTTATCATTTGAACTTTAATAAGTGTGATAATTAATTATCGTTCAATGATAAAAAAGATCCGTTCGAATGTTCGTGCGAACAAATGTACACGGTGAGTTATTTATACCTTACAAGCATTACTTTTTATTTTATCGAGCAAATTTTCAATATAAATTCAAATAATTCTTATAATTTCAATAATCTTATTTTAGTATAGCTGTAACATAAGAGATCAGAATTTATTTCTTATCAAGAATTTTTCAAATATTATTTTGAAAGTATACATCTAATTACAATTATTACCATTATTTTCTTTTTTAATTTTTACGAGCATCCTTCCCATTTTATCCAAAGACCTCTAAAACACCTGCATCTCTTCGCTGATAATACATCACTTTGTTAACCTCGTCATCCTCTGTATTTATTAGAATTGTATATGATTTTATTCTTTTTATTGCAAGGTCATGCGCATCACGGACACAACCCTATTCATCGTCTCTTTCCACCTCAGTTTACCTTCGTCTCTCGAATATGAAGGACGTGGCATGGAACATCGACGAATTGTATCCATGTAAAGTAAGTAATTTCGTTTAATGTTAATAAACTCTCTCAAAACTATTTATTCCATCTCCTTTGATATAGAGGATGCAAGCGTTATTTTTTTAATTTTGTTTGACAAATATTCGTAAAATAATTACATTATTTCAAGGGCCATAGATATGTATCCCACTATGATAATTTGAAGGAATTTTTTCATTTTCGTATACATTTCTTTCTTTTCTATTCCCTTCATTTCTTTTTATATATTTATTTTTTTTTTTTAACGAGGCTTCAAGAACATCGATACACTTTTCAGTTTTCATTTATTTTTCAAAAGAGATTTCCTGATATATTTTTTCTCTTGTTTTATTCCGAATAATTATATATTAAAAATAAAAATTATAAGATCGTTTTTTTCTATGGAATTAACACATTCCTTGTTTCGTTATAAAAATAAATGGAAAAATATTTTCTAAAAAAGCAACCTTTACGTTATAATCACGAAAAATGATTGTAAAATTAAAAAAAATTATTGAAATAGTTTTAGAGGAAACTACAAGGAAATGTCATATTATTTTATTTGTCTCTTTTTTTATAGCAATTCGAAAAAGATGTTCGATGAAAATATTGGATTACATATTTATCATGAGATATATTTTCATTTCAACTGTAAATATATATACATACATATATATAAAATACTTTAATTTTATCAAATAGTGATATAAAAAAAAATAATCGTTGAATATAATTGCACGTCTGAATAATTTTTCGTGTCATTCGTACAAACTAATATACCGAGTGAATCATTTGAAATTTTAAAGTGCTATTTATCAATCTTATGAAATATATGTTGTTTGAAGAACATAGCTGACCAACAAAATAAACAGGAAATTTTATTATAATTGACATATTTATACGTGAAATTACAAAACAGTAATATAAATATTTCAAAGGAAGTATTTAATTATCCAAAAATGAATGTTATCGTAAAAGAATAAAATAAAATTTACTGAATCAAAGAGGTATTAAATAGACAGAAAGAAGTACAATATTTCCGCAAAATGCATTCAAAAGTAACGTTTATCTGTATAAGTAATAATTGATGAAACGAAAAAAAAAGAAAGCAGAAAAAGGATTAGACAAGTAATAATAATCCAATTTAATGATATGCATAAACATTGACTATCGTATTATATGTTTCATTATCAAAATCATTGCAAGCTATACAATACCATAGCAAAAGAAAATGACTTACTCATGACCTAGTAACAAAGTTTACGATTAGTATATTGCGTTTAAATGTTATATATCGGTTATATATATTAAAAAAATATTTTACCGTTGCAAACATGTCATGGGATACAACAATAGCACCCCTTACCGATAAATTGCATGGCCTCATGCTTCTCATTATCAAAAAGAGTAACAAATTTTGCGTCTTCACAGATAACGAATAAAATGGAATTTGACACCTGTAAAAAATTAATATCGCTTATATAACACATGTTTATATATTCGGATAATAGAAAATAATTTCTGATTAGTTGTTAAGTTCGTGCGATTTCGACATATATGATAAAGCTCAAATTATTTGAGCTTTCATTTACATTCTGTAATATTTATTTAATTATATATACATATATATAAATATATATATATATATATAAATATATAAATATATATATATATATATATATATATATATATATATATATATATATATATTCAATATGAAGTAGTGGAAACCACATGAAATTAATTGTAATTAAATTGGCCAAATAGAAACACATACAATATTGTAAATACGTTGTCGCTGTGATTTATTAAATTTTGTGCCAGGTAAACGTAAGCATATATTGTAAAAAGAGTTCCAACAATAAAAAAGAGCTTTGTTAATACTTCGGTCAAATTAAGAGTTAAAGAAATTATCTGAAATAACTAAAATCAAATATCACGACTTTCATCGGTAACAGTTTTATATTTTAAAATTAAAAATTATTGTTGTACATCAATATAATTACATATAATACTCACGTAAAAATAATCTACCAAAATAGTTACAAATCCAAACAATTCTTCGAACAAATAAATTGCTTCGTAAAACGATTTGAATAAATCAATAAATCTTGAATGATATTAAAAAGAGAAATAATATAATATTAGTATTTGGCAAGTTGTATAATCTATAAATAATGAACACGTCCGACTCATGAAATAAGATACAAACTCGATCGCTTTATTATAGAATTTTATGATATGGATTATCTCCTCTCTTTCTTCGTTTAATTCACTTTTATTACTCGAATAATAGAAATTTTGTTGATTATTTATAAAGCCTTCAATTGCTCTCCATCTAAAATAAATAAATAACATACTCCAAAAGACAGTAATAGTGAAAATAATTTTTCCGGTGCAGTATGCCTATATCGTTGCAATTGATTTACTTACTGGACGATGGTAAGAAGTGCACAAGCATGCTGGATAACTACTATAAACATGGAATAGTTAGCAATCCCTACAGTGCCCGCGATTAATATAATTACATATTCGATTGTAAGCCCAATGTAGTAATGCATTCGGTTGTTCTCGATAGAGTCAACACGAATTGGTAATATTAATTCCGTTTCACTTATATCATCAGAAACATACCGAAACAGACTTAACAATGACGGAAATATCAAAAATACAATATAAAGATAAAAAGAGACTGAAAGGGATAAAGACACTAATGAAAATTAATCAGTAAATTTTTATAAACCATTTTTTTTTCTCTGCACATGGTATATTTACTTACTTGCCATTGCTATTGTACAAAGTCTACTAATTGCGGCATATTTCTTCAGTATCACTAGTTCTGGTTTGTTTGCTAGGTCATCCCAATCGGACTTGATACGATAAAGAATTTTCTTCATCTGAAATTATTACAGAGTTATGTTAAATTAATTATTATTACGACAGGAACATATGTAATTTAGAGTAAAAGAGAAAAAAATAAGAGTAGAAATATTTTCCACGTAGAACGGACAACTCTATCATTCAACAATAGATTGCAATAACAAGATCCATAGCAAATTATAGGCATGGTCGTTTCTAGTAATTTGGCGATCAATATTAATTTCTTTTCAGTGATGAAGAGTAAATTCATCTAAAAGAAGAATTGAAAAATAATATTTATACTTATATAATTATATATCAGAATATTAAATCCATTCTCTGAATTATTCATTATATTCAAAAATTGCATAAATGAATTGTATATAAATTAATTCAATTATGATTACCTGTTCGAATATTGCAAAAGCTAGCATGAAATTAATAAAACAAATATGAATTATGTTCTTAGATGACGTCTTTTGGCATAATCCAATTAAACGAAAAAATTGAAGATTTATCGTGTAATACTCGTTATCGATATAATATTCCTCCTTCGAATCCATATTGCCGTCTGTTGCTGCACCCCAACATTGATTGTCTTCAACCCAACGCAAGCGTATCATCATTTGCTATTTTAATCATCCCTTTTCTAGTGAATACTTAATAATTCAATTCGATTCAACGCTGAGAAATTTGCTTGAAATAAGAAATAGCATATTCCCGTAAAGTGATATCGCAGATTTTATGGCTTTCTTTTTTACCCGTTCGATACTATACAATTTAACATATGTTTTTCTTCCTAGCAATTATGTCATTTCCTTACCCCTTTTTTGCATTGTAAATTACTTCAACCCTTCTCCCGCAGGAGCATGCGCATTGCGAATCCACCCCTTCGGACCGCCTCTATCTCCCGCAGTTTACTTTTGTCCCTCGACCTTGACAGACCTATAGCTTCCTTCATCGATTTAAATCTTAAGTACTTATCGCGTTAATGCGATAGTGGTATCATTTTCATGTTAACAAGTGGATAAGAAATGTTTGTTAAGTGATAATATCCATCTAAATTTGTCGCCGTTTGTTAATAAATACAAATGTACAGGGTGAGTCACTTGAACCAGACTAATATTGTTTTCTGTTAAATCGATAATATATTCAGGACTATAATTGTTATTAATTTAATATTGAGAATTTTTTTGAAAACAGAATTGATATGGATAGAAACAATCATATTTTTATTTTTAATATTTTT
Organism: Vespa crabro; assembly: GCF_910589235.1. Classification (NCBI taxonomy): domain Eukaryota; kingdom Metazoa; phylum Arthropoda; class Insecta; order Hymenoptera; family Vespidae; genus Vespa; species Vespa crabro. The sequence goes on from NC_060979.1 coordinate 1,971,174, forward strand.
TATAATAACAGCAATATTCAATCCACATATTTGGAAAATATTTTCTTCTTCTTCTTATTATTATTAATATTATTATTATTATTATTATTATCATTATTAATTTTATCATTATCGTTATTATTATTCTCCGTTTGATTTCTTCCATTATTTGCTGCAATCATTTTCCTCTCAGTTTAGAATTATTCATTCGAAAATATTTTCTTCATTGAGAAATCTCAGATATTCGTTATCCATCAAATAAAAAAAATAAAAAGAAAGAACTGAAAAGAAATTAATTCATTGTACTAATTATATCGAAATACTATTAGATCGAATATGCGAAATCCTTTCTCTACAACTAAACAGTTAGTACTTACTATTACGAGATAGTACATTATATTATTTCAGAATAGCTGTATTATAAGTGATCAGAAGTTTTTTGTTTTTCAAAATTTTTCAAATATTATTTTGAAAGGATACGTGTAATTACAATTATTACCTGTCTAGTATTTTTTATTTTTATTAATTTTTACGAGCATCTCTCCCTTTTTGTCCAAAGACCAGTGAAACACCTGCATCTCTTCGCTGATATTACATCACTCTTATAACAACCTCATCTTCTTTATTTATTGGAACTGTAAATAATTTTATTCTTTTTATTTCAAGGTCATGCGCAACACGGACACAACCATATTCATCGTCTCTTTCCACCTCAGTTTACTTTCGTCTCTCGAATATCAAGGACGTGTGGTGATACCACGACGAATTTGAATCCATGTAAAGTAAGTAATTTCGTTCAATGTTAATAACTGTCTCAAAACTATTTATTCCATCAACTATGATTAAGAGGATGCAAGCGTTATTTTTTTAATTTTTTATTTGACAAATATTCGTAAAATAATTAAATTATTTCAAGGGGCATAGATATGTATCCCACTATGATAATTTGAAAGAATTTTTTCATTTTCGTATACATTTCTTTCTTTTCTATTCCCTTCATTTCTTTTTATATATTTATTTTTTTTTTAACGAGGCTTCAAGAACATCGATACCATTATTTGTTTTCTTTCTTTTTTTCAAAGAAGTTTTTCTGATATATTTCACTTCTTGTTTTATTCCGTATAATTAGATATTAATAATAAATATTATAATATCGTTTTTTTTTCTATGGAATTAACATATTCCCTGGTTCGTTATAAAAATAAATGGGAAAATATTTTTTAAAAAAGCAACCTTACGTTATAACCACGAAAAATGTTTGGAAAATATAAAAAAATTATTGAAATAGTTTTAGAGGAAACTACATGGAAATGTCATATTATTTTATTTGTCTCTTTTTTATAGCAATTCGAAAAAGATGTTCGATGAAAATATTGGATTACATATTTATCATGAGATATATTTTCATTTCAATTGTAAATATATACACATACATATATATATAAAATACTTTAATTTTATCAAATAGTGATATAAAAAAAAATAATCGTTGAATATAATTGCACGTCTGAACAATTTTTCGTGTCGTTCGTAAAAACTAATCTACCGAGTGAATCATTTGAAATTTTAAAGAATTATTTATCAATTATACGAAACATATGTTGTTTGAAGAACTTAACTGACCAACAAAATAAACAAGAAATTTTATTATAATTGACATATTTATACGTGATATCACAAAACAGTAATATAAATATTTCAAGGGAATATTTAATTATCCAAAAATAAATGTTATAGTAAAAGAATAAAATAAAATTTACTTAATCAAAGAGGTATTAAATTGACAGAAAGAAGTACAATATTTCCGCACAAACCATTCAAAAATTGTGTTTATTTGTATAAGTAATAATTGATAAATAGAAAACAAATGGTAGCAGAAAAAAAGGAAAAACAATTAATAATAATCCATTTAAATGACATTATCCAGAACCACAAAGAATCATATTATATTTTTCTTTATCAAAATCATTGCAAGCTATATAATACCATAGCGAAGGAAAATGAATTCCGTATTATCTAGTAAGGAAGATTACGATTAGTATATTACGTTCTATAGTTATAACGCGGTTATATATAATAAGAAAATATTTTACCGTTGCAAACATGTCATGGGATACAACAATAGCACCCCTCACCGATAAACTGCATGGCCTCATGCTTCTCATTATCAAAAAGAGTAACAAATTTTGCGTCTTCAAAGATAGCGAATAAAATGGAATTTGACAGCTGGAAAAAATTAATATCGCTCATATAACACATGTTTATATATTCGATTAATAAATAATAATTTCAGATTAGTTCTTATGTTCGTGCGATTTCGACAAATATGATAAAGCTCAAATTATTTGAACTTTCATTTACATTCTGTAATATTTATTTAATTATATATACGTATATATATTCAATATTCGCATGAAATTAATTGGATCATCATTAGCCAAATAGAAACACATACAATATTGTAAATACGTTGAAGTTGTGATTTATTAAATTTTGTGCCAGATAAAAGTAAGCATAAATTGTAAAAAGAGTTCCAACAATAAAAAAGAGCTTTGTTAATCCTTCGGTCAAATTAAGAGTTAAAGAAATTATCTGAAATAACTAAAAACAAATTTCATGACTTTCATCGGTAACAGTTTTATATTTTAAAATTAAAAATTATTGTTGTACATCAATATAATTACATATAATACTCACGTAAAAATAATCAACCAAAATAATTACAAATCCAAACAATTCTTCGAGCAAATGAATCGTTTCGTAAAACGATTTCAATAAATTAATAAATCTTGAATGATATTAAAAAGAGATATAATATAATATTAGTATTTGGCAAGTTGTAAAATCTATAAATAATGAACACGTCCAACTCATGAAATAAGATACAAACTCGATTGCGTTATTATAGAATTTTATGATATGGATTATCTCCTCTCTTTCTTCGATTAATTCACTTTTATTACTCGAATAATAGAAATTTTGTTGGTTCTTTACAAATCCTTCAATTGCTCTCCATCTAAAATAAATAAATAATATAATCCAATAAACAATAATAGTGAAAATAATTTTTCTTGTGCAGTATGCGTATATCGTTGCAATTGATTTACTTACTGGACGATGGTAAGAAGTGCACAAGCATGCTGGATAACTACTATAAACATGGAATAGTTAGCAATCCCTATATTGCCCGCGATTAATATAATTACATATTCGATTGTAAGGCCAATGTAGTAAAGCATTTGATTGTTCATAATAGAGTCAACACGAACTGGTAATATTAATTCCGTTTCACTTATATCACCAGAAACATACCGAAACAGACTTAACAATGACGGAAATATCAAAAATACAATATAAAGATAAAAGGAGACTATAAGGGAAAAAAGCACTAATGAAAATTAATCAATAAATTTTTATAAACCATTTTTTTACTCTGCACATGGTGTATTCACTTACTTGCCATTGCTATTGTACAAAGTCTACTAATTTCAGCATATTTCTTCAGTACCACTAGTTCTGGTTTGTTTGCTAGGTCATCCCAATCGGACTTGATACGAGAAAAAATTTTCTTCATCTGAAATTATTACAGAGTTATGTTAAATTAATTATTACAACGTTAGAAACATATGTCATTTAGAGTAAAAGAAAAAAAAAATAATAGGAAAAATTTGTTTTCACGTAGAACGGACAACTGTATCATTCAACAATAGATTGCAATAACAAGATGCGTAGCATAAAGTAGGTAAAGTCGTTTCTAGTAATTTGGCGATAGATATTAATTTTTTTTCAGAGATGAAGAGAAAATTCATCTAAAAAAAGAAACGAAAAACAATATTTATACTTATATAATTATAAGTCAAAGTATTGAATCCATTCTCTGAATTATTCATTATATTCAAAAATTGCATAAATGAATTGTACATAAATTAATTCAACTATGATTACCTGTTCGAATAATCCAAAAGCTATTATGAAATTAATAAAACAAATATGAATTATGTTCTTAGATGACGTCTTTTGGCATAATCCAATTAAACGAAAAAATTTAAGGTTTATCGTGTAATACTCGTTGTCGATGTAATCTTCCTCCTTCGAAACCATATTGCCCTCTGTTGCTGCTCTCCAACATCGATTGTCTTCAACCCTATACAAACGTATCATCATTTACTGTTCGAATCAACCCTTTTCCAGTGAACACTTAATAATTCAAATCGATTCAAGAAATTTGCTTGAAATAAAAAATAGCATATTCTCGTAAAGTGATTTCGCAGTTCTTATGGCTTTCTTTTTTTAAACGTTCGATACTGTACAATTAAACACATGTATCTCTTTCCACCTATTATATCATTTTCTTACCCTTTCTTTGCATTGTAAATTACTCCAACCCTTCTCCCGCAGGAGCATGCGCGTTGCGAATCCACCCCTTCGGACAGCTTCATTCGCACGCAGTTCACTTTTGTCCCTCGACCTTGACAGACCTATAACTTCCTTCATCGAAGAAAAAGCTTAAGTATTTAACGCGTTAACGCCATAATACTATCATTTGCATGTTAACAAGTGGATAAGAAATATTTGTTAAGTGTTAATATCTATCTAAATTAGTCTTCGTTTGTACATAAATACAAATGTACAGGGTGAGTCATTTGAACCAGATTAATATTATTTTCTGTTAAATCGATAATATATTCAGGCCTATAATTCGTATTAATTCTTTATTGGACATTTTTTTTTCAAAGCAGAATTGATATGAACATATATAATCGTTTTGTTATTTCATATATTTGTATAATAACAGTAAAATTTATTCTACATATTCGGAGAATATTTCTTTTCTTATTATTATTATTATTATTATTATTATTGTTATTATTATTATTATTATTATTATTCTTAATATTATTGTTATTAATATGCTCAGTTTGAATTCTTGTATTATTTGCTGCATTCCTTTTTCTTTCGGTTTAGAATTATTCATTCGAAAATATTTTCTTCATTGAGAAATCTCAGATATTCGTAGTTCTTCAAAGAAAAAAAAAAAAAAAAAAGAAAGAACAGAAAAGAAATTAATTTATTATACTAATTGGATCGAAATACTAATAGATCGAAAATACGACAATATTTTTTCTACAATTAAAGAGTTAGTACTTACTATTACCAGTTAGTACTTAAGCAAAACATTAGCGTTATATTTTTATCATTTGGTAAGTGTTACAATTAATGATCTTTCAATGATGAAAAATATCCGTTCGATGTTTCGTGCAAACATTTGTACAGGGTGAGTCACTTATATCATATCAGCATTATTTTTCATTTTATCGAACAAATACTCAAGAGAATAATTTTATAATTTCAATTATATTATTCCTGAATAGCTGTATCATAAGTGATCAGAAGTTTTTTGTTTTCAAGAATTTTTCAAATCTCATTTTAAAAGGATACGTGTAATTTCAATTATTACCTGTTCATTATAATTTTTCTTTTTTTAATTTTTACCGGCATCCTTCCATTTTTATGCAAATACCAATAAAAGAGCTGCATCTCTTTGCTGTTTTAATTCACTCTCTAAACACACTCATCCATTTTATTTATGGGAATTGAAAATGATTTGATTCTTTTTATTGCAAGGTCATGCGCATCACGGACACAACCCTACTCATCGTCTCTTTCCAACACAGTTTACTTTCGTCACTCAAGTATCAAGAAAGTGGTGTAATACCTCGACAAATTTGAATCCATGTAAAGTAAGTAATTTCAATCAATATTAATAACTGTCTCAATACTATTTATTCCATCAACTATGATAAAGAGGATGCAAGCGTTATTTTTTAAATATTTTATTTGACAAATATTCGTAAAATAATTAAATTATTTCAAGGGGCATAGTAATGTACCCAAGTATGATAATTTGAAAGAATTTTTTCTTTTTCAAATAAATTTCTTTTCTTTTCTATTCTCTTCATCTCTTTTTATTTATCTATTTGTTGTTTAACGAGACTTCAAGAACATCGATAGCATTCTTTGTTTTCTTTTCTTTTTTTCAAAAAAGATTTCTTGATATATTTTTTTCTCGTGTTTTATTCCGTATAAATAAATATTAAAAATACCACGAAAAATGATTGGAAAATTTGAAAAATTTATTGAAATAATTTTAGAACAACTATAAGGAAAATTCATATTATTTTATTTGCTTCATTTTGATAACGATTAGAAAAAGATGTTCGATGAAAATATTGGATTACATATTTATCATGAGATATATTTTCATTTCAATTGTAAATATATACACATACATATATATATAAAATACTTTAATTTTATCAAATAGTGATATAAAAAAAAATAATCGTTGAATATACTTGCACGTCTGAACAATTTTTCGTGTCGTTCGTAAAAACTAATCTACCGAGTGAATCATTTGAAATTTTAAAGAATTATTTATCAATTATACGAAACATATGTTGTTTGAAGAACTTAACTGACCAACAAAATAAACAAGATATTTTATTATAATTGACATATTTATACGTGAAATTACAAAACAGTAATATAAATATTTCAAGGGAGTATTTAATTATCCAAAAATGAATGTTATCGTAAAAGAATAAAATAAAATTTACTTAATCAAAGAGGTATTAAATAGACAGAAAAGAGTACAATATTTCCTTATAAAGCATTCAAAAGTAACGTTTATTTGTATAAGTAATAATTGATAAAAGAAGAAAAAAAGGGAAACAGAAAAAGGATAAGGCAAGTAATAATAATCAAATTTAATGATATTCATAATCACTAATTATCGTATTATATTTTTCATTATCAAAATTATTGCAAACTATACAATACCATAGCAAAAGAAAATGACATACGCATGAACTAGTAAAAAAGATTACGATTAGTATATTGCGTTTAATTGTTATATAGCGGTTGAATATAATAAGAAAATATTTTACCGTTGCAAAAAGGTCATTCGATACAACATTAGCACCGATCACCGATAAATTGCATGGCCTCATGCTCCTCATTATCAAAAAGAGTAGCAAATTTTGCGTCTTCAAGGATAACGAATAAAATGGAATTTGACAGCTGTAAAAAATTAATATCCCTCATATAACACATGTTTATATATTCGGTTAATAGAAAATAATTTCTGTTTAATTTCTTAAGTTCGTGCGATTTCAACAAATATGAAAAAGCTCAAAGTTTTTCAGCTCTTGTTTGAATTCTGTAATATTTATTTAATTATATATATATATATATATATTAAATATGAGGTGGAAACCGCATGAAATTAATTGTACCATAATTGGTTAAATAGAAGCACATACAATATTGTAAATACGTTGACGTTGTGATTTATTAAATTTTGTGCAAAATAAACGTAAGAATATATTATAAAAAGTGATCCAAAAATATATGAGAGCTTTGTTATTCCTTCGTTCATATTAAGAGTTAAAGAAATTATCTGAAATAACTAAAGACAAATTTCACGGCTTTTCTCGATAAGAGTTGTATAATTCGAAATTAAAAATTTTTTTTTTCTTATACATAAGTATAATTATATATAATACTTACGTAAAAATAATCAACCAAGATAAATAGAAATCCAAAGAATTCTTCGAAAAGATGAATTGCTTCGTAAAACGATTTCAATAAATTTATAAATCTTGATTGTTATTTAAATGAGAAACAATATAATATTAGTATTTAGCAAGTTGCAAACTCTATAAATAATAAACACGTACGTCTTATAAAATAAGATACAAACTCGATCGCCTTATTATAGAATTTTATGATATGGATTATCTTCTCTCTTTCATCGATTAATTCACTTTTATTACTCGAATAATAGAAATTTTGTTGATTCTTTACAAATCTTTCAATTGCTTTCCATCTAAAATAAATAAATAATAAACTCCAAAAAACACTAATAGTGAAAATATTTTTTCTCATGCAGTATGCGTATATCGTTGCAATTGATTTACTTACTGGACGATGGTAAGAAGTGCACAAGCATGCTGAACAACTACTATAAACATTGAATAGTAAGCAATCCCTATTGTGCCCGCGATTAATATAATTATATATTCGATTGTAAGCCCGATGTAATAAAGCATTCGGTTGTTCATAATAGAGTCAACACGAACTGGTAATATTAATTCCGTTTCACTTATATCACCAGAAACATACCGAAACAGACTTAACAATGACGGAAATATCAAAAATACAATATAAAGATAAAAGGAGACTATAAGGGAAAAAAGCACTAATGAAAATTAATCAATAAATTTTTATAAACCCTTTTGTTACTCTCCATATTGTGTATTCATTTACTTGCGATTGTTAATGTACAAAGTCTACTAATTTCAGCATATTTCTTCAGTATAACTAGTTCTGGTTTGTTTGCTAGGTCATCCCAATCGGACTTGATACGATAAAGAATTTTTTTCATCTGAAATTATTACAGAATTAGGTTAAATTAATTTATTATAGCGACAGCAACATATGTCATTTAAAGTAAAAGAAAAAAAAAAAAATAATAGGAAAAATTTGTTTTCTTGTAGAACGGACAATTCTATCATTCAACAATAGATTGCAATAACAAGATGCGTAGCATAATATGGGCATGGTCGTTTCTAGTAATTTGGCGATCAATATTAATTTTTTTTCAGAGATGAAGAGAAAATTCATCTAAAAGAAGAAATGAAAAATAATATTTATAATCACATAATTATAAGTCAACGTATTGAATCCAATTCTCTGAATTATTCATTATATTGAGAAATTGCATAAATGAATTGTACATAAATTAATTCAACTATGATTACCTGTTCGAATATTCCAAAAGCTAGAATAAAATTAATAAAACAAATATGAATTATGTTCTTAGATGACGTCTTTTGGCATAATCCAATTAAACGAAAAAATTGAAGATTTAGTGTGTAATACTCATTGTCGATATAATCTTCTTCCTTCGAAACCATATTGCCGTCTGTTGTTGCACTCCAACATCGATTGTCTTCAACCCTACGTATCATCATTTACTATTCTAATCATCCCTTTTCCAATGAACACTTAATAATGCAATTCGATTCAAGGCTGAGAAATTTGCTTGAAAAAAAAAATAGTATATTCCCGTAAAATGATTTCGCAGATCTTATGGCTTTCTTTTTTAGCCGATCGATACTATACAATTTAACATATGTTTTTCTTCCTAGCAATTATGTCACTTTCTTACCCCTTCTTTGCATTGTTAAGTATTCCAACCCTTCTCCCGTAGGAGCATGCGCGTTGTGAACCCGCCCTTTCGGTCCGCCTTCTTCTGCCGCAGTTTATTTTTGTCCCTCGAACATGACGAATGTGTCCGCCGCTTCAACAAAAAAGAATCTGATTGAATATTTCCTATCTTTTGTTCACTCATGCTCGATAATTTTTTTCTCTGAAGATTAAAATATTTTAACTAGACGAATCACATAGAGCGGTAAGCATTCTGATAAATTTAATCATTTTCAACCAAATCTCTTATCATATCTTTATTGTTTCATACCTGAGATCAGTCATGAACTCGTTTATCATTTTCCAACACGTAATCAATTTAGAGATACTCTAATATTTTTCTTCATAAATATATATTTGAGCAAATTGCTTGAATCTTATGTCAGCCGTATCTCATTTTCTAATACAGTAAACCCTTCGTTAAATATTAGATCAATCAAAATCATTGAAATGATATTATTATCTAATGGTATGCAAGTCCCTTTATACTTGACAAGTTTCATAACAGATGATGTAGAAATTTTAATGGGCTCAATTATAAAATCCATAAAGTATGTCAATATTTATTCTTCTGTAAAACATAAAGTCATTAATTGGCTATTAAAACATAATTCACTAATAGAGTACGATTAATTATTATGTTTTTATTACGCATTTGATAAAACCAAAAGTTAATTCAATATTACCACATTTTTCAAATCATTTAATCCACAAATATGGATTTGGATTTTATGACACACTCCAAATAATGTTTTAGCTCTTTTTAAAGCAACTAAATATTTTTAAATAGGATTTGTACCGTCATTTATCTGTAATTGAGTTATGCATCTTTATATTTCAATTATCAAAATATTCCGTATAATATCAGTCGCTGAGTTATGATCGAATAAATTTGAAATTTGTATAATCTAAAGTATACCATATCTCATCTTTACATTATATTGTTTTTTCATGAATTTTTATTTCTCTATCATTGATAATTTTTAATTCATTCATACACTAAATAACGTCATCCTATATACAACTATGATAGAAAATTTTTTCTGATCTTATATTTCGTTCATACTGAAAATCAAGTCCAATCAATGAGAATGAAAAATTAATTATTACAAAAGTGATATGATGAAGATAAAGGAGAAGTCAACTTTTTCAATCGGTTATGCCATTTATTAATTGTTAATAGAAAAACTAATCATTGGCCTATAATAATTTTCTTGAAGACATTGGATATTATTATTATTAATATCAAAATATTATTGAAATGTAAAAATGCTTGATGAAATCATCTTTGTTAGTATTATTTTCTAATGCATTTGAATATATGTCATTAATTCGAAATGATTTCAAATTATGAATTATAAACAAATTCAAAATTGATTTTGAACAAGTAACAGATGAGTCATATAAATTTATAGTATATAAGAAGTAACGACGATGTATGAATTATTTACATTCGAAAAATAAGAATATTAAAATCGGATGTTCCTCATGTAAATGATCAATTGGCGATAAGCATCGCGTTGGCTGATGAATTCAGTGCATCGATCTTGAATAAACATTTAATTATATTTTGATTACAATCTTTTACATTTATAAATCTTTATAGAGATAAGAAATTGTATGTATAGGATATTTCAATGAAATTAATTGAAAGAAGAAAAAAAATTGAAAATAATGAAGACTTATGGAATAATTGAGTAATATTACTTTTACGAAATAAATTACGTTTGTACATCAAAATAATTATTCCATTTTGTAACGATCTCTATTACCATTTATAATAATACTTATATAACTTATTAAAATTTATTGTATACTTATTTTTTCGAAAGAAATTCGTCACAAAATGATTATGTCATCAGATTTTTTCTCGAAATATTGAGAATTAAAAAGGATATTCGATTTTTAATGAAAAAGAAAGCCACATTTTACATGTTCAAATGATTCATGAATTTTTATTATTATATCAAAATTGAAAATGCGTTATCGAGCCTACTTATCATTATTTCAGAGACTTCAAAGGATATATAAAATCTTTTTTAGGAGTCAAAATTATTCATTCTGCAATGAATGACAATTCTTCTAAGTGCCTGGGTTATAAAACACCCGAACTATACAATTAGAAATTATTTTGAGATTTGTACAATTAGAATACTCTGCATATTGGATAACCGACGAGAAATATGTACCCCGCACATTACAATGGCTCTAACAAATTTCTAAGTATTTATTTGAAAAATCAGTGAGTCTCAATAACTCGATTTCTTCGAATTACTATTAAACAATTAACTCAGACTATAATCAATTCTTTGCACAAAGTTTCCAAACGTGTTAAGTAACGTGAATTAATTGTTCTAATGTACTATTTTTTGCCTGCTTCCTTGTTTAATCCGTTAATCTGTCAAATCAACTTCTATGTCATCCTATAATCAACGATTCCTTGTCCTGTCGCATCATCATTGAATTAATGTTCCTCTCTGCAAATCCCTGGTAGAAATCACACAATCGAATCAAATGATGATTACCTTCATTGACATACATCACACATGGAATCAAACAATGCAACAATATTAAGTTTTAAAGATCATTTGAAAAAAAAAAAATATATTTCCACGGTATATACTTACAAAATTTCACGAACATCCCACGGTATTAAAAATATTTATATGTTACACGTAGGAGCACGTGTAAATATTCATAAACAATATTTAGTCACAATATTCATAAACAATATTTAGTCATTAGAAAATATATTTGAAAAATATACAGTCATTAAAAAATATACTTTAAAATCATTCTCCTGAGATTGGCTAATGATAAAAGATATTAAATAGATATGCAAAAATGTTATATGATAATAAACAAATGGCATTTATTCAAATAACAACAGCAAATTGCAAATAACTCTACTGTATTCGTATGATCACAATACATTATGATCATCAATTATATCATATCTGTTACTATTAAATTCATTGCATATTATACAATACCATAGCGAAAGATAATGACTTACTAACGACCTAGTAAGAATGTTTTCGATTAGTATACGGTGTTTAGTTGATGTCATAGCTATATAATGATTCAGAAAATATTTTACCGTTGCGAATAATTCATGGGATATAAACACTGCCCCCATCAGGGATATACCGCAAAGTCTCATGCTATACATTGTCAAGAAGAGTAACAATTTTTGGTTTCTCAATGATAACGAATAAAACGGAAATTGGCAACTGTAAAAATTAATATCGCACATATATAAAATATCTACATATTCGGGAAAATTAATCGGTAGGATTATTGATAATAATTTTTTATCGATCCTTAAGATCGTGCGGTCTCGACCAATAATGAAAAAAGTAAGATTTATCATATTCTCCAAATGAAAAGTTAAAATTCGAGATTTTCTTCAATTCGTGGTCCTTGTAAGTGCAGACGATGGACCGGAATCTGTCAAAAAAGAAATTATATTTATTCTGTCACCTTTTCATAATATAATGTAACATTGTCAACGAGTTATCTATTATAGATATATTTAAGATGAAATTGAAACCACACGAAATTATTGGATCAGTCATAACGTAACAGCAATACCTACAATATTAAAAATACGTTATCATTGTGATCCATTAAATTTTGAGCGACGTAAGTATAAATGTATATTACAAATATAGAACAAATAACGTAGAGAAGTTTCGACATTCCTTCCATCCTGTTAAGGCTAAAAGAAAATACCTGAAATAACTGAAAACAAATTTCACGATAATTCTCGTATACCAAGTATATTTTTGATAAATTATATTTCTTTTAAATATCTACGTATATGTATATATTTTTCAACTTACGTAAAAATAATCTACAAGAATAAATGTAAACGACAGTAATGCTGCGATTATTTGAATAGCTTCGTAAAAAGATTTTAATAAACCGACAAATCTTAATAAAAATCAAAAATGAAATTCTATGTTATTAATATTTAATAAATTGTTAAATTTACAAAAAATGAACCTATAGGTTCGTAATATGGGATACAAACTCGGTCACTCTTTTATAGAATTCTATGAGATCGACAATCCATTCATTCTCATTTTCCTTTAATAATTCACTTTTAACATTTGTATAATAGTAATTAGGTGGTTTTCTTTTAAATCTATCTTCTATCCTATATCTAAAATAAATCGATAATAAACCGCAAAATATCCTAATAATGAAAGTATTTAAAAATACTTATTTGTCGTAATTGATTTACTTACTGGATGATGGAGAAAAGCGCACAAGCATGCAGTACAACTGCTATAAACATAGAATAATTAGCAATACCTGCAGTGCACCCGATTACTATAATTATATATTCAAGTGTAAGGGTAAAGAAGAAAAGCATTCGATTTTTATTAAAATAATCAGCACGAATTGGTAATATTAATTCCGTTTCACTTATAGCACCAAAAACGTATCGAAATAGATTTAATAATGATGGAAATATCAAAAGTACAATATAAAGATAAAAGCAGACTGTAATAGAAAAAACATTAATGAAATATAATTAATAAATTTTTTATAATACATTCTCTTATTCTTGCATATCGTCTATACACTTACTTGCGATCACTATTGTACAAAGTCTACTAATTTCGGCATATTTCTTCAGTATTATTATTTCTGGTTTGTTTGCTAATTCATCCCAGTCTGACTTGATACGATAAAGAATTTTCTTCATCTGAAATTATTACGCAGTTATGTTAAATTAATTATTACAACGATAGAAATATATATCGTTTAGAGTAAAAAAAAAAAAAGAAAAAGAAAAAAAAATAAGAGGAAAAATTTATTTTCTGGTAGAACGGACAACTCTATCATTCAATACTAAATTGAAATAGCAAAATCCAAAGCATAATGTAGGTAAAGTCGTTTCCAGTAATTTGGCGATAACCATTAATTTTCTTTCAGACGTGAAGAGATAATAAACCTAAAGGTAACAATAAAAAATAAATATTATTTATATTCAATATATAATACGTCATAATATTTAATATATTCTTCGTACAATTTATTATATTCAAGAATTCTATAACAGAAGTGTACAGAAATCAATTCAATGACGATTACCTGTTCGAATGATCCTAATAGTAGTATGACATTAATGAAACAAATATAAATAATATTCTTAAATGAGGTCTGACGATGCCATAATCCAATTAGACGAAAAAATCGACGATTATAAGTATAATACTCGTTGTCGATATAATCTTCCTCCTTCGAAAGCATATTTCCGAATGTTGAGGTCCTTCAACAATGATTATTTTCAACCCCACGCAAGCGTATCTTCATTAGTATTTCTAATCATCCCACTTCAAGTGAATAATAAATAATTCAATTCGATTCAACGCCGAGAAATTTGCTTGAAATAAAAAATAGTATATTCCCGTAAAGTGATTTCGCAGTTCTTATGGCTTTCTTTTTTTAAACGTTCGATACTATACGATTTAACACATGTATCTCTTCCCACCTATCATCTCATTATCTTACCCCTTTTTTGCAGTACAAAGTACTCTAACCCTTCTCCCGCAGGAGCATGCGCGTTGCGAATCCACCCCTTCGGACCGCCTCATTCTCCCGCAGTTCACTTCTGTCCCTCGACCTTGACAGACCTATAGGTTCCTTCATCGAAGAAAAAGCTTAAGTACTTAACGCGTTAACGCCATAATGCTATCATTTGCATGTTAACAAGTGGATAACAAATGTTTATTAAATGTTAATATCTATCTGAATTAGTCTACGTTTGTTAATAAATACAAATGTACAGGGTAAATCATTTGAACCAGATTAATATTATTTTCTGTTAGGTCGATAATATATTCAGGACAATAATTCGTATTAATTCAATTTTGAGAATATTTTTTGAAAACAGAACTGATATGAATATAAATAATCATATTTTTATTTTATATATTTTTTTTAATAACAGTAATATTCAATCTACATATTTGGAAAGTATTTTCTTATTTATTATTATAATCATTATTATTATTATTAATATAATTGTTATTATTATGCTCCGTTTGAATTCTTTTATTATTTGCTGCAATCATTTTTCTTTCAGTTTAGAATTATTCATTCGAAAAAATTTTCTTCAATTAGAGGTCTCAGATATTCGTTATTCTTCAAAGAAAAAAAGAAAAAAAAAAAAGAACAGAAAAGAAAAATACTAATTACATAGATCGAAAATGCGACAATATTTTTTCTACAATTAAAGAGTTAGTACTTATTATTACGATTTAGTACTTAAGTAAAACATTAGCGTTATATTTTTATCATTTGAACGTTAATAAGTGTGATAATTAATGATCGTTCAATGATAAAAGATATCCGTTCGAACGTTCGTGCGAACAAATGTACAGGGTGAGTCATTTATACCATACCAGCATTACTTTTCATTTTATCGAGCAAATTTTCAAGAGAATAATTCTTATAATTTCAATAATCTTATTCCAGAATAGCTGTAAGATAAGAGATCAGAAGTTAGTTGTCCTCAAGAATTTTTCAAATATCATTTTGAAAGGATACGTGTAATTACAATTATTACCTGTCTAGTATTTTTTATTTTTATTAATTTTTACGAGCATCTCTCCCTTTTTGTCCAAAGACCAGTGAAACACCTGCATCTCTTCGCTGATATTACATCACTCTTATAACACCCTCATCTTCTTTATTTATTGGAACTGTAAATAATTTTATTCTTTTTATTTCATGGTCATGCGCAACACGGACACAACCATATTCATCGTCTCTTTCCACCTCAGTTTACTTTCGTCTCTCGAATATCAAGGACGTGTGGTGATACCACGACGAATTTGAATCCATGTAAAGTAAGTAATTTCGTTCAATGTTAATAACTCTCTCAAAACTATTTATTCCATTTTCTATCATATAAAAAAGGCAAGTGTTATTTTTATTAATTTCATGTTTAACAAATATTCGTAACAATGATTTTATTATTTCAAGTAGTATAGAATAATTCGAGAGAATTTTTTTCTCTCCAACAACATTTCATTATTTTGAAGAGATTTCAAGAAAATCGATATTTTTTTCTGTTTTCCTTTTTTTTTTTTACGATATCTCATTTTTTTTCTTTTCTTTTGTTTTATTCCAAATAGAATTATAAGATCATTTTTTTTTTTTTTTTTCTATACAATTAACACATTCTTTGTCGTGTTATAAGATATAATGAAAAGGATATTTAAAAAAAAACAAAACAATCATTATACTATAAGCTCCAAAAATTATTAGAGCGTTTGAAATTAAAATATTGAAAAAGTTTTGAAAAAAAATTGAAAGAAAAAAGTCATATTATCTTCTTTTTCCTTTTTGGATTTAAAAAGAAAAAAAAAAACATACTGGAACAGTTTGAAAAAGATGTTCGATGAAAATATTGGATAACAAATTTATCATTAACTATATTTTTTTCTCCATTGCATAAATATATATATATATAAAATAATTTACATTTTATCAATCAAAAATAAAAAAGAAATAATCGTTTAATGCGAATGTACGTCTGTACAATTTTTTTTTTTTATCGTTCGGACAAACTGATCTATCGGGTGAGTCATTTAAAAACGTAAAGGGTTATTTATTAATCTTATGAAATATAGGTTGTTTGATGAACATAACTGAATAAAAAAATGAACAGAAAATTATGTTACATTACAAAAATAGTAATATCACGTATCAAAATTTCAAGGGAATATTTAATTATCCAAAAATGAATGTTATATTTAAAGAATTACATAAAGTTTATTAAATCTAAGAGATATTAAATAGAAATTAAGAAGTACAATAATTCCGCACAATGCATTCAAAAATTGCGTTTATTGGTATAAGTAATAATTGATAAAAAGGAAAGAAAAAAAAAAAAAAAGAAAAAAAAAAAGAAAGGACACAGAAAAAAGATAAGAGAATAAATAATAATTCAATTTAATGACATGCATAAACACAAACTGTCATATTATATTTTTCATTATAAAAATCATTGCAAGCTATACAATACCATAGCGATAGAAAATGCCTTACGCATTAACTAGTAAGAAAAATTACGATTAGTATATTGCGTTTAATTGTTATATAGCGGTTTTATATAATAAAAAAAAATATTTTACCGTTGCAAAAAGATCATGGGATACGACAATAGCACCCTTCACCGATAAATTGCATGGCCTCATGCTTCTCATTATCAAAAAGAGTAACAAATTTTGCGTCTTCAAAGATAACGAATAAAATGGAATTTGACATCTGTAAAATATTAATATCCCTCATATAACACATGTTTATATATTCGTTTAATAGAAAATAATTTCTGATTAATTTCTTAAGTTCGTGCGATTTCTGACAATTACGACAAAGCTCAAATTTTTTGATTCTGTAATATTTATTTAATCATATATACATATATATATATATATATATATATATATATATATATATATATATATATTCAATAAGAAGTGGAAAGCGCATGAAATTATTAGACCATTTTTGGCTATATAAAAATACCTACAGTATTGTAAATACGTTGGCGTTGTGGTTTATTAATTTTTGTGCAAGATAACAGTAAACATATAATACGAAAAGAGATCCAATAACATATAAGAACTTTGTAAAACCTTCGGTTTTATTAAACCTTTGAGAAAGTAACTGAAATAACTAAAAACAAATATCCCGTCTTTTCTCAATAAAAGGTGTATGTAATTTAGAATTAATTTTTTTTTTCTTTTTTTCTTTTTCTTTTTTTTTTTTTTTTTTTTTTTCTTTTTTTTTTTTTATATTTATTTATACATGAATATAATTATATATAATAATACTTACGTAAAAATAATCTATCAAAAAAAATATAAATCCCAATAATTCTTCGAGCAGATGAATTGTTTCGTAAAATAATTTCAATAAATCGATAAATCTTGAATGATATCATAAAGAGAAATATTATAATATTAATATTTGACAAATTGTAAACTTTAAAAATTAATAAATAAATTGGTCTCGTAAAATAAGATACAAACTCGATTGCTTTATTATAGAATTTTATGATATCGATTATCCATTGTCTTTCCTCGATTAATTCACGATTAGTAATCGTATAATAAAAATTTTGTCGATTGTCTAGAAATCTTTCAATTGCTTTCCATCTAAAATAAATAAATAAATAATGAGACGCAAAAGAAAAAAAAATAGCAATAGGTAAAAATATTTTTTCTCTTGCTGGATAATCTTATAGTCATGATTGATTTACTCACTGCACAATTGTAAGAAGTGCACATGCATGCTGTACAATTGCTATAAACATGGTATAGTTAGCAATTCCTACTGTGGCCGCGATTAATATAATTATGTATTCAATTGTAAGGGCAAAGAAATAAAGCATAAGATTTTTCATGAAATATTCAACACGAATTGGTAATATTAATTCCGTTTCATTTATAAAACCAAGAACGTATTGAATAACACTTAACAATGATGGAAATATCAAAAATACAATATAAAAATAAAAGAAGACTGTAAGGGGAAAAAAGGACTAATGAAAATTAATTATTAAATTTTTATAATACATTCTTTTACTCTGCATACGATGTATTCAACTTACGTGCGATTACTATTGTACAAAGTCGACTAATTTCAGCGTATTTCTTAAGTATCATTAATTCTGGTTTGTTCGCAAGATAATCCCAATCGAATTTGATCCGATAAAGAATTTTCTTCATCTGAAATTATTACATAGTTATGTTAAATTAATTATTATAACGTTGGAAACATATGTCGTTTGGATTAAAAAAAAAAAAAAAAAAAACAATCGGTAGAAAAAATTTGTTTTCACGTAGAAACGAACAATTCTATAATTCAGCAATAAATTACAATAGCAAGATCCGAAGCATAATGTTGGCAATGATGTTTCCAATAATTTGGCGATCGACATTAATTTTCTTTCGGACATGAAGAGAAAATAAATCTAAAGGAAACAATAAAAAAAAATCTTATTTATATTAAATAAATAATATCTCATAATATTTAATATATTCTCTGTACAATTTATTATATTCAAGAATAGTATAAAAAAAAAAAAAAAAAAAGAAAAAAAAATTGTACAGAAATCATCTTCAATGACAAATACCTGTTCGAATGATCCAAATAGTAGCATGAAATTAATGAAATAAATATAAATTACATTCTTAAATGACGTCTGACGTTGCCAAAATCCAATTAAACGAAAAAATCGACGATTATAAGTATAATACTCGTTGTCAATATAATCATCCTCCTTCGAAAGCATATTGTCGACTATTCAGATCCTCCAATAATGATTATTTTCAACCCCACGCAAACATATCCTCATTAATATTTCTAATCGTTTCTCTTCGAGTGAATAATAAATAATTCAATTCGTTTCGACGACCAGAAATTATTTTCAAATACAAAATAAAAAAATTCCCGTAAAATATTTTCTTATAGCCTCTTACCTATTGCCGTTCAATATCATCCAATTTAACACATGTATCTCTTCTCAACAATTATTTCATTTTCTTGCCCCTTCTTTGCATACGACAATACTTCAACCCCTTCTTCCGTAGGAGCATGCGCGTTGCGAACCCGCCCTTTCGGACCGCCTCTTTCTCCCGCAGTATATTTTTATCGCTCGAACAAGACGGATGCATCGTTCGCTTCAAAAAAAAAAAAAAGAGAAAAAAAAAAGAAAAAAAAAAGAAAAAGGAATCTGATTGAATACTATCTATTTTTATTCACTCACGTTCGACATTTTTCTTCGCTGAAGTTTCAAATATTTCAATCTGACGGATCACATAGTTCGGTAAGCATTCTAATGAATTTCATCATTTTCAACCAAATCTCTTACCATATCTTTTATTGTTTTGTATCTAAGATCAGTCATGAAATCGCTTAACATTTTTCCAAGACATAAATAGTTTATAGATCCTACAATTTTCTTTCTTTATAAATATACATTTGAAATCTTGCATCAGCCGTATATCGTTTCCTAATACTCTTCGTTAAATATTAGACCACTCAGAATCATTGAAATAATATTATTATCCAATGGAACGCAAGTCCTTTATACTCGACACGTTTCGTGACAAATCAGCTAGATAATCTGATGGATCGAATTAATAAAATTCGAAAAGTATGCCAAAATTTGCACTTCTGTAATCATTAATTAGCTATTAATCATTAATTAAAAATAAAATCATTAATTAGCTATTAATGTCGCTAATAAAGTATGTCAAGGAGCGATTAATTATCAAGTTTGTATTACGCATTCGGTAAAAGCATTAGTTAATCAATAGCTCCACAATTTGCAATCCATTAAATCAAATCATATTCAATAAATCGTGAATTTTTATTATTATATCAAAATTGGAAATATTTTATCGAACCTACTTAACATTATTTCAGAGACTTCAAAGGATATATAAAATCTTTTTTAGGAGTCAAAATTATTCATTCCGCAATGAATGACAATTGTTCTAAGTGCCTGGGTTATAAAACACCCGAACTATACAATTAGAAATTATTTTGAGATTTGTACAATTAGAATACTCTGCATATTGGATAACCGACGAGAAATATGTACCCCGCACATTACAATGGCTCTAACAAATTTCTAAGTATTTATTTGAAAAATCAGTGAGTCTCAATAACTCGATTTCTTCGAATTACTATTAAACAATTAACTCAGACTATAATCAATTCTTTGCACAAAGTTTCCAAACGTGTTAAGTAACGTGAATTAATTGTTCTAATGTACTATTTTTTGCCTGCTTCCTTGTTTAATCCGTTAATCTGTCAAATCAACTTCTATGTCATCCTATAATCAACGATTCCTTGTCCTGTCGCATCATCATTGAATTAATGTTCCTCTCTGCAAATCCCTGGTAGAAATCACACAATCGAATCAAATGATGATTACCTTCATTGACATACATCACACATGGAATCAAACAATGCAACAATATTAAGTTTTAAAGATCATTTGAAAAAAAAAAAATATATTTCCACGGTATATACGTACAAAATTTCACGAACATCCCACGGTATTAAAAATATTTACATGTTACACGTAGGAGCACGTGTAAATATTCAAACAATATTCAGTCATTAAAAAATATATAGTAATTGAAACCATTCTTCTGAATTTGACTATCGATAAAAAATATCAAATAGAAGATGCAAAAATGTTATATGGTAATATAGAAATGGCATTTATTCATATAACAACAACAAATTACAAATAACTATAACGTATTCGTATGTACGCAATATATTATTATCATCAATTAGATCATATCTGTTATTATTAAATTCATTACAGATTATGCAATACCATAGCGAAAGATAATGACTTACTAACGACCTAGTAAGAATGTTTTCGATTAGTATACGGTGTTTAGTTGATGTCCTAGTTATATAATTATAGAGAAAATATTTTACCATTACGAACAGTTCATGCGATATAAAGACTGCACCCATCAGGGATATACCGCACAGTCTCATGCTATACATTGTCAAGAAGAGTAACAATTTTTGGTTTTTCAATGATGCCGAATAAAATGGAATTTGACAACTGTAAAAATTAATATCGCACGTATGTAAAATATCTACATATTTGGAAAAATTAATCGGTTGGATTATTGATAATAATTTTTTATCGATCCTTAAGATCGTGCGATCTCGACCATTAATGAAAAAAATAAGATTTATCATATTAGCCAAATGAAAAGTTAAAATTCGAGATTTTGGTCAATTCGTGGTCCTTGTAAGTGCAGACGATGGACCGGAATCTGTCAAAAAAGAAATTATATTTATTCTGTCACCTTTTCATAATATAATGTAACATTGTCAACGAGTTATCTATTAAACATATATTTAAGATGAAATTGAAACCACACGAAATTATTGGACCAGTCATAATGTAATAGCAACACCTACAATATTAAAAATACGTTATCATTGTGATCCATTAAATTTTGAGCGACGTAAGTATAAATGTATATTACAAACAGAGAACAAATAACGTAGAGAAGTTTCGCAATTCCTTCCATCCTGTTAAGGCTAAAAGAAAATACCTGAAATAACTGAAAACAAATTTCACGATAATTCTCGTATACGAAGTATATTTTTGATAAATTAAATATCTTTTAAATATCTACGAATATGCATATATTTTGCAACTTACGTAAAAATAATCTACAAGAATAAATGCAAACGACAATAACGCTGCGAGTATTTGAACGGATTCGTAAAAAGATTTTAATAAATCGACAAACCTTGATAGAAATCAAAAATGAAATTCCATATTATTAAGATTTAATAAGTTGTTAATTCTATAAATAATAAATCCAAAAATTTCTAAAATGGAATACAAACTTGATTGCGCTTTTATAGAATTCTATGAGATGGACTATCCACTCGTTTTCCTCGGCTATTTCACTTTCAACACTGATATCAGAAGAATACTGTGGAATTTTATCATATCTTTGTTTTACTCTCCATCTAAAATGAATCCATTAATAAACCGCAAAAAGTACGTAATACAAAAAAGATTTTATCTCTTGCAATATACTTATAACGCCACGATTGATTTACTTACTGAACAATAGAGAAAAGTGCACATGCATGTTGTACAACTGCTATAAACATGGAATAATTAGCAATTCCTACCGTGCAAATGATTAATAAAAATATGCATTCGGTTGTAAGTCCGATATAATAAAACATTAGGTTCTTCGAGAAATAGTCAGCACGAATTGGTAATATTAATTCCTTTTCACTTATATCACCAGAAACATACCGAAACACACTTAACAATGATGGAAATATCAAAAATACGATATAAATATAAAAGCAGACTGTAAGAAAAAAAGCACAAAGGAAAATAAATAAATAAATTTTTAGAACACATTTATATTTTCCGAATATATAATATATTAACTCACCTGCGATTATTATTGTACAAATTCTGCTATTTTCAGCATATTTCTTCACTATCATTAATTCTGGTTCGCCTGCTAGGTCATCCCAATCGGACTTGATACGACAAAGAATTTTCTTCATCTGAAATTATTACATAGTTATGTTAAATTAATTATTATAATGTTGGAAACATATGTCGTTTAGAGTAAAAACAAAAAAGAAAAGAAAATAAGAGGAAAAATTTGTTTTCACGTAGAACGGACAACTCTATCATTCAACAATAGATTGCAATAGCAACAGCTGAAACATAGAGTAGGCAAAAGCGTTTCCAGTAATTTGGCGATCGACATTAAATTTCTTTCTGACGTGAACAAAAGTTGTATCTAATAGAACAAATACAAAATATTATTACTACTTAATACATAAATATGTCATATTATTGAATATATTTAGCCCATAGTTTACTATCTTCAAATGTTATATAAATGAATGAAACATTAATCAATTCAACGATGCTTACGTGCCCGATTGATGCAACTGCTAGTACTAAATTAATGAAATAAATATAAATTATATTCTTAGACGATGTCTGACTTTGCCACAATCCAATTAAACGAAAAAATTTATGATTCAAAGTGTAATACTCGTTGTCAATATAATCTTCCTCCTTCGAAAGCATAATGACGTCTGTTGATGTCCTTCAACATTTCTTTTCTTCAAACCTACGCAAGCGTATCTTTATTAACATTTCTAATCATCCCTCTTCGAGTGAACACTTAATAATTCAATTCGATTCAACGCCGAGAAATTTGCTTGAAATAAATAATAGAATATTCCCATAAATGTTTCCAATGTTCTTATGGCGTTCGTCTTTTGTCGTGTACGATACCATACAATTAAACACATGTATCTCTTCTCACCTATCATCTCATTTTCTTACCCCTTTTTTGCATTACAAAGTACTCTAACCCTTCTCCCGCAGGAGCATGCGCGTTGCGAATCCACCCCTTCGGACCGCCTCATTCTCCCACAGTTCACTTCTGTCCCTCGACCTAGATAGACCTATAGCTTCCTTCATCGAAGTAAAACTTAAGTACTTAACGCGTTAATGCCAAAATGGTATCATTTGCATGTCAACAAGTGGATAAGAAATGTTTGTTAAGTGTTAATATCAATCTAAGTTAGTCTTCGTTTGTTAATAAATACAAATGTACAGGGTAAATCATTTGAACCAGATTAATATTATTTTCTGTTAGGTCGATAATATATTCAGGACAATAATTCGTATTAATTCAATTTTGAGAATTTTTTTGAAAACAAAACTGATATGAATATAAATAATCATATTTTTATTTTATATATATTTTTTAATAACAGTAATATTCAATCTACATATTTGGAAAGTATTTTCTTATTTATTATTATAATCATTATTATTATTATTAATATAATTGTTATTATTATGCTCCGTTTGAATTCTTCTATTATTTGTTGCAATCATTTTTCTCTCAGTTTAGAATTATTCATTCGAAAATATTTTCTACATTTAGAGATCTCAGATATTCGTTATTCTTCCAAGAAAAAGAAAAAAGGAAAAAAGAAAAGACCAGAAAAGAATAATACTAATTACATAGATCGAAAATGCGACAATATTTTTTCTACAATTAAAGAATTAGTACTCATTATTACGAGTTAGTATCAGATTGGAAACTATGAAACGGGCGTTGAATGATAATAAATAACTAAACAAAAAACCCCGCTTCATAGTTTCCAACGTGATACGTATATATTAGGTTGGAAACTATGAAACGGGCGTTGAATGAAAATAAATAACTAAACAAAAACGCCCGTTTCATAGTTTCCAACCTAATACTTTAATATTAGCCTTATATTCTTACCATTTGAACTTTAATAAGTGTGATAATTAATGATCGTTCAATGATGAAAAATATCCGTTCGAACTTTCGTACAAACAAATATACCGGGTGAGTCATTTAAACTATGGCAGCATTACTTTTCATTTTATCGAGCAAATTCTCCAAGAGTAATAATTCTTATAATATCAATTGTCTTATTCTGAAATAGCTGTATCATAAGAGAACAGAAGTAATTGTTGTCAAAAATTTTTCAAATTATATTTTAATAGAATACAGGTAATAACAATTATTACCTGTACATTATTTTTGTTTTCTTAATTTCTACGATCATCTTTCACATTTTGTCCAAAAGATCATTAAAACGCCTGCTTCTATTCGCCGTTATTATTTCATTCTCTTAACCCCTTCACTCTTTTTATTTATTTGAATTATAAATTATTCGATTCATTTTTATCCCAAGATCATGCGCATAGTGGATACAACCCTTATTCACCGTATCTTTTCATTCCAGTTCTTCACTTTCGTCACTCGAACATAAAGGGCGTATTGTATTATCTCGACGAATAATAATCCAACTAACATAAATAATTTTCTTTTTATTATAATATTATTAAATCTCTCAAAACTAATGTTCCACTCTTTATAGGATGTATTACTTAAAGAAGGCAAACGTTATTTTTTATTTTTTTTTTTTTTTTTTCTAATTTTATTCTTGACAAATATTCGGAACAATGGTTCCATTATTTCAAAAGGAATAGAAACTATAGAATAGTTCGAAAGTATGATTATTTTTTTTTTTTCTTTCAAGAATGTTTCTTTTATTTATCTTTTTTTTTTCTTTCATGAGATTTCAAGAATATCGAAATTCTTTTTCTTTTCTTCTTCTTTTTTTTTTTCTTTTTTTTTTTTTAAACGAGTTTTCAATATTTCGATTCTTTTCTTGTTATATTTCGAACAAAAATTATTCGATTGTTTTTATTTCTATGGAACTAAAAAAATATCTCATTCTGTTCTAAATTCAAAAAGAAAAAAAAAAAAAACATAAAAAAAACAAAAAAAAAGAAGCACTACAGAAACTTGAAAATGATTAAAGGATTTGAAAAAAAAAAAAAATATTTGAATAGTTTTAAAGCAACTGAAAAAAAGTCATTGTTTTTTTTTCTTCCTTCTTTGATAGATCTTAGAAAAAATGTTCGATGAAAATATTGAGTTGCAAATTTATCGTCATATATATATATTTTTTTTTTAAATGTATATATATGTAAAGGATTATTTATCAATCTTATGTAACATAAGTTGAACAACAAAATAAACAGGAGATTACGTTAACTTGCAAAATAGTAATTTCATGCATAAATATTTCAAGGGCATATTTAATTATCCTAAAATAAATGTTATCGTAAAAAAATTACATAAAGTTAATTAAATTTAAGAGATATTAAATAGACATTAAGAAGTAGAATATTTCTAAAAAAAAAAAAAAAAAAAAAAAAAGAAGCATTAAAACAACTGCATTTATTCGTATAATTAATAAGTAATAACAAAAAAAAAGGGGGGGGGGGGGAGAAAAAAAGACAAGACAATTAATAATAATCCATTTAAATGACATTAAGCATAATTACAAACGATCATATTATATTTTTCATTATCAAAATCATTGCAAGCTATACAATACCATAGCAAAAGAAAATGAGTTCCGCATTAACTAGTAAGGAAAATTACGATTAGTATATTGCGTTTAATTGTTATATCGTGGTTGTATATAATAAAAAAATATTTTACCGTAGCAAACATGTCATGGGATACAACAATAGCACCCCTCACCGATAAATTGCATGGTCTCATGCTTCTCATTATCAAAAAGAGTAACAAATTTTGCGTCTTCAAAGATAACGAATAAAATGGAATTTGACAGCTGTAAAAAATTAATATCCCTCATATAACACATGTTTATGTATTCGGTTAATAGAAAATAATTTCTGATTAATTTCTTAAGTTCGTCCGATTTCGACAAATATGATAAAGCTCCAATTTTTTTGAGCTTTCATTTATATTCTGTAATATTTATTTAATTATATATAGATATATATATATATATATATATATATATATATATATATATCTATTCAATATGAAATGAAAACCATATGAAATTATTGGACCATTCTTGGTGAAATAAAAATACCTACAATATTTTAAATACGTTGGCGTTGTGGTTTATTATATTTTGTCCGAGATAAAAGTAAACGTATATTACGAAAAAAGATGAAATAACATAGAAGAATTTTGTTAATCCTTCGGTCTTATTAAGAGTTAGAGAAATGATCTGAAATAACTAAAAACAAATTTCTTGATTTTTCTCGATAAGGGATGTATAATTTTATATTCAATTCTCTTTTTGTTACTTATATATATATATATATATATAATAAAATATTTACGTAAAAATAATCAAGCAGAATATATGTAAATCCAAAAAATTCTTCGAACAGATGAATTCCTTCGTAAAATGATTTCATTAAATCAATAAATCTTGAATGATATCAAAAAGAGAAATATTATAATATTAGTATTTGGAAATTCGTAAACATTAAAAATAATAAAAACGTGAGTCACGTAATAAGAGATACATACTCGATCGTGTTATGATAAAAATTTATGATATGGATTATCCATTCTCTTTCATCGATTTTTACACTTTTATTATTCATATAATAGAAACTTTGTCGATTCTTTACAAATCTTTCAATTACTTTCCATCTAAAATAAATAAATAATAATCTCCAAAAAACATTAATAGTGAAAATTATTTTTCTCCTGCACCATGCGTATATCGTTGCAATTGATTTACTTACTGAACAATAGAGAAAAGTGCACATGCATGTTGTACAACTGCTATAAACATGGAATAATTAGCAATTCCTACCGTGCAAATGATTAATAAAAATATGCATTCGGTTGTAAGTCCGATATAATAAAACATTAGGTTCTTCGAGAAATAGTCAGCACGAATTGGTAATATTAATTCCTTTTCACTTATATCACCAGAAACATACCGAAACACACTTAACAATGATGGAAATATCAAAAATACGATATAAATATAAAAGCAGACTGTAAGAAAAAAAGCACAAAGGAAAATAAATAAATAAATTTTTAGAACACATTTATATTTTCCGAATATATAATATATTAACTCACCTGCGATTATTATTGTACAAATTCTGCTATTTTCAGCATATTTCTTCACTATCATTAATTCTGGTTCGCCTGCTAGGTCATCCCAATCGGACTTGATACGACAAAGAATTTTCTTCATCTGAAATTATTACATAGTTATGTTAAATTAATTATTATAATGTTGGAAACATATGTCGTTTAGAGTAAAAACAAAAAAGAAAAGAAAATAAGAGGAAAAATTTGTTTTCACGTAGAACGGACAACTCTATCATTCAACAATAGATTGCAATAGCAACAGCTGAAACATAGAGTAGGCAAAAGCGTTTCCAGTAATTTGGCGATCGACATTAAATTTCTTTCTGACGTGAACAAAAGTTGTATCTAATAGAACAAATACAAAATATTATTACTACTTAATACATAAATATGTCATATTATTGAATATATTTAGCCCATAGTTTACTATCTTCAAATGTTATATAAATGAATGAAACATTAATCAATTCAACGATGCTTACGTGCCCGATTAATGCAACTGCTAGTACTAAATTAATGAAATAAATATAAATTATATTCTTAGACGATGTCTGACTTTGCCACAATCCAATTAAACGAAAAAATTTATGATTCAAAGTGTAATACTCGTTGTCAATATAATCTTCCTCCTTCGAAAGCATAATGACGTCTGTTGATGTCCTTCAACATTTCTTTTCTTCAAACCTACGCAAGCGTATCTTTATTAACATTTCTAATCATCCCTCTTCGAGTGAACACTTAATAATTCAATTCGATTCAACGCCGAGAAATTTGCTTGAAATAAATAATAGAATATTCCCATAAATGTTTCCAATGTTCTTATGGCGTTCGTCTTTTGTCGTGTACGATACCATACAATTAAACACATGTATCTCTTCTCACCTATCATCTCATTTTCTTACCCCTTTTTTGCATTACAAAGTACTCTAACCCTTCTCCCGCAGGAGCATGCGCGTTGCGAATCCACCCCTTCGGACCGCCTCATTCTCCCACAGTTCACTTCTGTCCCTCGACCTAGATAGACCTATAGCTTCCTTCATCGAAGTAAAACTTAAGTACTTAACGCGTTAATGCCAAAATGGTATCATTTGCATGTCAACAAGTGGATAAGAAATGTTTGTTAAGTGTTAATATCAATCTAAGTTAGTCTTCGTTTGTTAATAAATACAAATGTACAGGGTAAATCATTTGAACCAGATTAATATTATTTTCTGTTAGGTCGATAATATATTCAGGACAATAATTCGTATTAATTCAATTTTGAGAATTTTTTTGAAAACAAAACTGATATGAATATAAATAATCATATTTTTATTTTATATATATTTTTTAATAACAGTAATATTCAATCTACATATTTGGAAAGTATTTTCTTATTTATTATTATAATCATTATTATTATTATTAATATAATTGTTATTATTATGCTCCGTTTGAATTCTTCTATTATTTGTTGCAATCATTTTTCTCTCAGTTTAGAATTATTCATTCGAAAATATTTTCTACATTTAGAGATCTCAGATATTCGTTATTCTTCCAAGAAAAAGAAAAAAGGAAAAAAGAAAAGACCAGAAAAGAATAATACTAATTACATAGATCGAAAATGCGACAATATTTTTTCTACAATTAAAGAATTAGTACTCATTATTACGAGTTAGTATCAGATTGGAAACTATGAAACGGGCGTTGAATGATAATAAATAACTAAACAAAAAACCCCGCTTCATAGTTTCCAACGTGATACGTATATATTAGGTTGGAAACTATGAAACGGGCGTTGAATGAAAATAAATAACTAAACAAAAACGCCCGTTTCATAGTTTCCAACCTAATACTTTAATATTAGCCTTATATTCTTACCATTTGAACTTTAATAAGTGTGATAATTAATGATCGTTCAATGATGAAAAATATCCGTTCGAACTTTCGTACAAACAAATATACCGGGTGAGTCATTTAAACTATGGCAGCATTACTTTTCATTTTATCGAGCAAATTCTCCAAGAGTAATAATTCTTATAATATCAATTGTCTTATTCTGAAATAGCTGTATCATAAGAGAACAGAAGTAATTGTTGTCAAAAATTTTTCAAATTATATTTTAATAGAATACAGGTAATAACAATTATTACCTGTACATTATTTTTGTTTTCTTAATTTCTACGATCATCTTTCACATTTTGTCCAAAAGATCATTAAAACGCCTGCTTCTATTCGCCGTTATTATTTCATTCTCTTAACCCCTTCACTCTTTTTATTTATTTGAATTATAAATTATTCGATTCATTTTTATCCCAAGATCATGCGCATAGTGGATACAACCCTTATTCACCGTATCTTTTCATTCCAGTTCTTCACTTTCGTCACTCGAACATAAAGGGCGTATTGTATTATCTCGACGAATAATAATCCAACTAACATAAATAATTTTCTTTTTATTATAATATTATTAAATCTCTCAAAACTAATGTTCCACTCTTTATAGGATGTATTACTTAAAGAAGGCAAACGTTATTTTTTATTTTTTTTTTTTTTTCTAAATTTATTCTTGACAAATATTCGGAACAATGGTTCCATTATTTCAAAAGGAATAGAAACTATAGAATAGTTCGAAAGTATGATTATTTTTTTTTTTTCTTTCAAGAATGTTTCTTTTATTTATCTTTTTTTTTTCTTTCATGAGATTTCAAGAATATCGAAATTCTTTTTCTTTTCTTCTTCTTTTTTTTTTTTCTTTTTTTTTTTTTAAACGAGTTTTCAATATTTCGATTCTTTTCTTGTTATATTTCGAACAAAAATTATTCGATTGTTTTTATTTCTATGGAACTAAAAAAATATCTCATTCTGTTCTAAATTCAAAAAGAAAAAAAAAAAAAACATAAAAAAAACAAAAAAAAAGAAGCACTACAGAAACTTGAAAATGATTAAAGGATTTGAAAAAAAAAAAAATATTTGAATAGTTTTAAAGCAACTGAAAAAAAGTCATTGTTTTTTTTTCTTCCTTCTTTGATAGATCTTAGAAAAAATGTTCGATGAAAATATTGAGTTGCAAATTTATCGTCATATATATTTTTTTTTTTTAAATGTATATATATGTAAAGGATTATTTATCAATCTTATGTAACATAAGTTGAACAACAAAATAAACAGGAGATTACGTTAACTTGCAAAATAGTAATTTCATGCATAAATATTTCAAGGGCATATTTAATTATCCTAAAATAAATGTTATCGTAAAAAAATTACATAAAGTTAATTAAATTTAAGAGATATTAAATAGACATTAAGAAGTAGAATATTTCTAAAAAAAAAAAAAAAAAAAAAAAAAGCATTAAAACAACTGCGTTTATTCGTATAATTAATAAGTAATAACAAAAAAAAAAGGGGGGGGGGGAGAAAAAAGACAAGACAATTAATAATAATCCATTTAAATGACATTAAGCATAATTACAAACGATCATATTATATTTTTCATTATCAAAATCATTGCAAGCTATACAATACCATAGCAAAAGAAAATGAGTTCCGCATTAACTAGTAAGGAAAATTACGATTAGTATATTGCGTTTAATTGTTATATCGTGGTTGTATATAATAAAAAAATATTTTACCGTAGCAAACATGTCATGGGATACAACAATAGCACCCCTCACCGATAAATTGCATGGTCTCATGCTTCTCATTATCAAAAAGAGTAACAAATTTTGCGTCTTCAAAGATAACGAATAAAATGGAATTTGACAGCTGTAAAAAATTAATATCCCTCATATAACACATGTTTATGTATTCGGTTAATAGAAAATAATTTCTGATTAATTTCTTAAGTTCGTCCGATTTCGACAAATATGATAAAGCTCCAATTTTTTTGAGCTTTCATTTATATTCTGTAATATTTATTTAATTATATATAGATATATATATATATATATATATATATATATATATATCTATTCAATATGAAATGAAAACCATATGAAATTATTGGACCATTCTTGGTGAAATAAAAATACCTACAATATTTTAAATACGTTGGCGTTGTGGTTTATTATATTTTGTCCGAGATAAAAGTAAACGTATATTACGAAAAAAGATGAAATAACATAGAAGAATTTTGTTAATCCTTCGGTCTTATTAAGAGTTAGAGAAATGATCTGAAATAACTAAAAACAAATTTCTTGATTTTTCTCGATAAGGGATGTATAATTTTATATTCAATTCTCTTTTTGTTACTTATATATATATATATATATATAATAAAATATTTACGTAAAAATAATCAAGCAGAATATATGTAAATCCAAAAAATTCTTCGAACAGATGAATTCCTTCGTAAAATGATTTCATTAAATCAATAAATCTTGAATGATATCAAAAAGAGAAATATTATAATATTAGTATTTGGAAATTCGTAAATATTAAAAATAATAAAAACGTGAGTCACGTAATAAGAGATACATACTCGATCGTGTTATGATAAAAATTTATGATATGGATTATCCATTCTCTTTCATCGATTTTTACACTTTTATTATTCATATAATAGAAACTTTGTTGATTCTTTACAAATCTTTCAATTACTTTCCATCTAAAATAAATAAATAATAATCTCCAAAAAACATTAATAGTGAAAATTATTTTTCTCCTGCACCATGCGTATATCGTTGCAATTGATTTACTTACTGGACGATGGTAAGAAGTGCACAAGCATGCTGTACAACTGCTATAAACATGGAATAGTTAGCAATCCCTACATTGCACGCGATTAATATAATTATAGATTCGATTGTAAACCCGATGTAATAAAGCATTCGGTTGTACATAATAGAGTCAACACGAATTGGTAATATTAATTCCGTTTCACTTATATCACCAGAAACATACCGAAAAACACTTAACAATGATGGAAATATCAAAAATACAATATAAAGATAAAAGGAAACTGTAAAGGAAAAAAGCACTAATGAAAATTAATCAATGAATTTTTATAAACCCTTTTGTTACTCTCCATATTGTGTATTCATTTACTTGCGATTGTTAATGTACAAAGTCTACTAATTTCAGCATATTTCTTCAGTACCACTAGTTCTGGTTTGTTTGCTAGGTCATCCCAATCGGACTTGATACGAGAAAAAATTTTCTTCATCTGAAATTATTACATAGTTATGTTAAATTAATTATTATAACGATAGAAACATATGTCGTTTAGAGTAAAAAACCAAAAAATAAGAGGAAAAATTGGTTTTCACGTAGAACGGACAGTTCTATTATTCAACAATAGATTGCAATAGCAAGATGCGAAGCATAATGTAGGCAAGGTCGTTTCCAGTAATTTGGCGATCAATATTAATTCTTTTTCAGAAATGAAGAAAAAATGAATCTAAAAGAAAAAAAGAAAAATAATATTTAAACTTAGATAATTATATGTCAAAGTATTGAATCCATTCTCTGAATTATTCATTATATACAAAAATTGCATAAATGAATAGTACATAAATTAATTCAACTATGATTACATGTACGAATATTCCAAAAGCTAGAGTGAAATTAATAAAACAAATGTGAATTATATTCTTAGATGACGTCTTTTGGCATAATCCAATTAAACGAAAAAATTGAAGATTTAGTGTGTAATACTCATTTTCGACATAATCTTCCTCCTTCGAAACCATATTGCCGTCTGTTGCTGCTCTCCAACATCGATTGTCTTCAACCCTACGCAAGCGTATCATCATTTACTATTCTAATCATCCCTTTTCCAATGGACACTTAATAATTCAATTCGATTCAACGCTGAGAAATTTGTTTGAAATAAAAAATAGCATATTCCCGTAAAATGATTCCGTATTTCTTATGGCTTTCTTTTTTTAGCCGATCGATACTATAAAATTTAACATATGTTTCTTATCCTAGCTATCATGTCATTTTCTTACCCTTTCTTTGCATTACAAAGTAC
This sequence comes from Vespa crabro, assembly GCF_910589235.1. Classification (NCBI taxonomy): domain Eukaryota; kingdom Metazoa; phylum Arthropoda; class Insecta; order Hymenoptera; family Vespidae; genus Vespa; species Vespa crabro. Next base: position 2,005,443 of record NC_060979.1, read on the forward strand.
TTCAACCCTTCTACCGCAGGAGCATGCGCGTTGCGAATCCACCCCTTCGGACCGCCTCATTCTGACGCAGTTCACTTTCGTCGCTCGACCTTGACGGACGTATCGTACACTTCAATAAAATAAAGTTTAAGTATTTGACGCGTTGACGATATAGTGTTATCACTTGTATGTTAACTATCGGATAACAAATATTTGTTAAATATTAATATCTATTTAAACGAGTTTTCGTTTGTTCATATAAACAAATGCCACTCAAACCAGATCAGCATTATTATTCTATTAATCGGGAAAATATTTACCATAACAATTCTTATCAATTCAATTTTTGGAATTTTTTGGAAACAGAAAAGATTGGCAAGAATTTTTCATGTATTCATATCATATTATAAAAGAACACAGATAATAATAATTATTCCATGTTCTTTATTTCCCTCTTATATAATATATACATACACGTGTACACGCATATACGGGATGTATGTCAGTAAACAGATTGTCAATTAAATTCGTTGCAATTGACTATATTGTCACGAAAGTTTATCAACAAGAATTTTCGAAGTTCTAATTCAATCTGTATATCAATACGATTTTGTTAATCACGTTTTTCTCAAGTTACGAAGCTTAATATACATTTTTTTAGCTTGTAATAGATGCTTGTAATCTTTTTATTTTTTTTTGCATATTTTTATAACAACACTAATATTCAGTTCATATCATATCTGACCAATGTTCACCGATATTTATTATTATTATTATTATTATTATATTCTATTTAAATTCGTCAATTTTTTTCTTTCATTATTTTTTTTTTTTAATAAAAATTAATTTTTCGAACCTGTATTATTTGTCACGAAGGCACAGACGTTCTATAATCACGAAAAGAGGAAATACTAAAAAAACAAATTAGAATGTGAAATAAATTTTCCATTGTAGAAATTAATTTCTTATAATTACAAACTGCTAACAACAAAGCAACAATTATATAACAATTTATTAACATAACGCATTCAATAATCCAATACAATGACCAAATACCATATACTATCCTCTTCGTTTAAGTTCATTGCAAATTGAACAATACCGTAGCGAAAGAAAATGAATGTGTCATTGACTGTTATAAAAGGATTCAATAATTAGGAGATGTTAAAGAGCAATATCTATTTTTAATAAGTAGTTTACCGTTGCAAACGTATCATGAGATACCACTATCGTACCCATCACCGATAAACTGCACTGTCTCATGCTTTTCATTATCAAAAGGGGTAACAATTTTTGTGTTTTCAATGATAACGAATAAAACGGAATTTGGCATCTGTAAAAATTAATATCGTTTAATATAATACATATTTACATTATTTGGGAAAATTGATTCATCGAGTAATAGAAAATAATTTTTTGATTGATCCTTAAATTCGTACGGTTTCAACAAATATGAAAAAATATGTCAAATTTATTATTTTCACCAAATAATTAGAGAATTACTTCAATTCGCATCATGCGCTCTTTGGAGTTTAAATGCTGCATTAAAATAAGTCAGAAAAAAAAATTATATTTGTGCTATTTCAATTTAATGATTTAATGAGCCATAATAAACGAGCTATATAATAAATATATTTGATATATAATGGAAACAGTAAGAACTTAATGGAAACATCTTGGCAACAAAGAAATACCTACAATATTATAAATACATTAACGTTGTGGTCTATCAGTTGTTGTGAAAGGTAGGAGTAAACAAATATTACGAATAAAGAACCAATAATGTATAGGAGCTTTGCAATTACATCGGTCCAATTAAGAGTCCAAGTAAATATCTGAAATAACTAAGAAAAAATTTCTCGACACTTTTTGATACGGATTCTATATTTAAAAATTAAATTTCTTCTTAATATTCCTAAACATTACTTACGTAAAAATAATCAACCAGAATAAATATAAACCACAAAAATTCTTCGAAAAGATGAATGAATTCGTAAAAAGATTTTAATAAATCGACAAATCTTGAAAGAAATCAAGAAAGAAATTCTGTATTATCAATATTTAATCAATTGTCAATTTTGTAAACAATAAATACGTGATCACGTAAAATCAGATACAAACTCGATCGCGTGTTTATAGAATTTTATGACAGCAACTATTCATTCCTTTTCATTTAATAATTCACTCTGAACATTGGCATAATAGGAGTTAGGTGGACTTTTTTCAAATCTTTCTTTTACCCTCCATCTAAAATAAATCATCGATAATAAACCGGAAGAAAGAAACTGTAATAGTGAAAATATTTTTTCTCTTTGAATATATTTATATAGTAATGATTGATTTACGTACTGAACGATGGTAAGAAGTGCACAAGCATGCTGTATAATTGCAATAAACATGGAATAATTAGCAATTCCTATTGTGCACACGATCGATATAGTTACGTATTCGGTTGTAAGCCCGATATAATAAAGCATTCGGTTTTTCATGAAATAATCAATATGAATTGGTAATATTAATTCAGTTTCATCTATAGAACCAATGACGTAACGAAACAGACATAACAATGATGGAAATATCAAAAATACAATATAAAGAGAAAAAGAGACTGTAAGGGAATAAAGCACTAATGAAAATTAATTAATAAATATTTTCTAACACATTCTGATACTCCGTATATAATGTTATACACTTACTTGAAATTTTTATAGTACAAAGTCTACTAATTTCAGCATATTTCTTCAGTATCACTAATTCTGGTTTGTTCGCTAATTCATCCCAATCGGATTTCATACGATAAAGTATTTTCTTCATCTGAAATTAGTACATAGTAATGTTAAACGATAAAAGCGTAAGTCATTAAGATTAAACAGAGATGTAATTAATTTCCATCCACTACGGACAATATTATTATTGAACAATATGTTATAGTAACAGAAACCAAAGGATAATGTAGGCAAGATTGTTTCCAATAATTTGGCGATTAACGTTAATTTTCTTTCAGACATGAAGAGGAAATAAATCTAAAGGAAGAAATAAAAAATATTATTTATAATTGATAAATAATATATGATAGTATTGAATATATTCATTGTATAATTTATTATATTTCAGAATTTTATAAATATATTGTAAACAAATCAATTGAATGACAAATACCTGTTCCAATAATGCAAAAACTAGCATAAAATTAATTACAACAATATAAATTTTATTCTTAAATGACGTCCGTTGGAATAATCCAATTAGACGAAAAAATAGACGATTGTAAGTATAATATTCGTTGTCGATATAAACTTCCTCGTTTGATAACATATTGACGACTATTATAGCTCTCTAAAATCTACTCAGTTCAACCCCACGTAGACGTATCTTTATTAATTATTCTAATGATTCCTATTCAAGGGAATACTTAATAATTCAAGTAGATACGACATTCAGAAATTTTCTTGAAATAAAGAATAGAAAATTACCATAAAATATCTTGAATGTTCTTATGGCATTCTTCCTTCAGTCGTTCAATACCATATAATTTAACACATGTATCTCAACCCAGGTATTATGTCAATTTTCATATCCCTTCTTTGCATTGTAAAGTACTCTAAACCTTCTTCCACAGGAGCATGCGCGTTGCGAACCAACCCCTTTGGACCGCCTCATTCTGACGCAGTTTAATTTCATCGCTCGAACACGACGGACGCGTCGTCCACTTCAACAGATATAAACATTAATTAATACTTTTTATCATTTACACGTTGTTCCAAATATGTACGATCATAGTTAACATTAACCGATCGTTCTTCCATAAGTGCGCGTGAAAGTACGGGGTGAGTCAATTAAAAAAATCTAGTATATTAAATATGTTCGAAAATTTGAATCAATGAAAAAAAAAATACTATCCAAGTAACATCCTATTATGAAATATTAATTATATTTTAATTGTTATGACCTACCTAAAAAACATTTATATCTTTATAAACTCATGTTCAGTAATTGTTCTGTTGTAAAATAATTTAAATGTATATGTAAAATATTTTGGAAGAAAAAAATATTTCCTTGGTATATACGTACAAAATTTCACGAACATCCCACTGTATTAAAGATATTTACATGTCACACGTAGAAGGTCGTGTAAATATTCAAACAGTATTCTGTCATTAGAAAATATATTTGAAAAATATACAGTCATTAAAAAATATACATTGAAACAATTCTCCTGAAATTGGCTAATGATAAAAGATATTAAATAGAGATCCAAAAATGTTATATGGCAATAAACAAGTGGTATTTATTCATATAACAACAACTAATTACATATAACTTTATAGTATTCCTATGATCGCAATACATTATGATCATCAATTATATCATATCTGTTACTATTAAATTCATTGCAGATTATACAATACCATAGCGAAAGAAAATAACTTACTGATACCCTAGAAAGAAAGATTTCAATTAGTATATGGTATTTAGTTGATGTTATAGATATATAATGATTCAGAAAATATTTCACTTTTGCGAATAAATCATGGGATATATACACTGCCCCCATCAGGGATATACCGCAAATTCTCATGCTATACATTGTCGAGAAGAGTAACAATTTTTGGTTTCTCAATGATAACGAATAAAATGGAAATTGGCAACTGTAAAAATTAATATCGCACATATATTAAATATCTACATATTCGGGAAAATTAATCGGTAGGATAATTGATAATAATTTTTTATCTATCCTTAAGATCGTGCAGTCTCGACCAATAATGAAAAAAGTAAGATTTATCATTATCGCCAAATGAAAAGTTAAAATTCGAGATTTTGTTCAATTCGTGGTCCATGTAGGTGCAGACGATGGACCGGAATCTATCAAAAATGAAATTATATTTATTCTGTCACCTTTTCATAATATAATATAACAAAGTCAACGAGTAATCAATTATACATATGTTCAAGATGAAATTGAAACCACACGAAATTATTGGACCGGTCATAATGTAATAACAATACCTACAATATTAAAAATACGTTATCATTGTGATCCATTAAATTTTGAGCGACGTAAGTATAAATGTATATTACAAACATAGAACAAACTATATACAAGAGCTTCTCAATTCCTTCGATTCGGTTTAGGGTAAAGGACAATATTTGAAATAACTGAAAACAAATTTCTCAATAATTCACGTTACGGAGTATATTTTTGAAAATTAAATTTCTTTTAAATATCTACGAATATGCATATATTTTGCAACTTACGTAAAAATAATCTACAAGAATAAATGTAAACGACAATAACGCCGCGAGTATTTGAACGGATTCGTAAAAAGATTTTAGTAAATCGACAAACCTTGATAGAAATCAAAAACAAAAATATGTATTATTAACATTTAATATATTGTTAATTTCATAAATAATGAACCCGTACGTTCGTAAAATAAAATACAAACTCGATCGTGCTTTTATAGAATTTTATTAGATTGACTATCCATCCGTTTTCCTCGGCTAATTCACATTGAACATTGACATTATAAGAATTATGTGAATGTTGTTTGTATTTATGTTTAACTCTCCATCTAAAATGAATCCATAATATAATGTAAAAATACGTAATAATGAAAAGATTTTTTCTCTTGCAGTATACTTATATCGCCATGATTGATTTACTTACTGGACAATCGAGAAAAGTGCACATGCATGTTGTACAACTGCTATAAACATGGAATAATTAGCAATTCCCACCGTGCACGTGATTAATATATATATACATTCAGTTGTAAATCCGATATAATAAAGCATTTGGTTTTTCAAGAAATAGTCAGCACGAATTGGTAATATTAATTCCTTTTCACTTATATCACCAGAAACATACCGGAACAAACTTAACAATGATGGAAATATCAAAATTACGATATAAATATAAAAGCAGACTGTAAGGGAAAAAGCACAAATGAAAATAAATTAATAGATTTCTAGAACATATTTATATTTTCCGTATATACAATGTATGCACACACCTACTATTATTATTGTACAAATTCTGCTAATTTCAGCATATTTTTTCATTATCATTAGTTCTGGTTCGCCTGCTAGGTCATCCCAATCGGACTTGATACGACAAAGAATTTTCTTCATCTGAATATATTACATAGCTATGTTAAATTAATAATTATAATGTTGGAAACAAGTGTAGTTTAGAAAAAAAAAAAAAACAAAAAAAAAGAGAATAAGAGGAAAAATTTGTTTTCACGTAAAACGGACAACTCTATCATTCAACAATAGATTGCAATAGCAACAGCTGAAGCATAGAGTAGGCAAAAGCGTTTCCAGTAATTTGGCGATCGACATTAAATTTCTTTCTGCCGTGAACAAAACTTGTATCTAATAGAACAAGTACAAAATATTATTTATACTTGCTACATAAATATGTCATATTATTAAATAAATTCAGCCCATAGTTTACTATGTTCAAATGTTGTATAAATGAATGAAACCTTAATTAATTCAACGATGCTTACCTGCCCGATTGTTGCAAATGCTAGTACTAAATTAATGAAATAAATATAAATTATGTTTTTAGACGACGTCTGACTTTGCCACAATCCAATTAAACGAAAAAATATACGATTCATAGTGTAATACTCGTTGTCAATATAATCTTCCTTCTTCGAAAGCATAATGACGTATGTTGGGGACGTCCTACATCAATTGTCTTCAACCCCACGCAGGCGTACGTTTATTAATTATTCTAATCATCCCTTTAGCAGTGATCACTTAATAATTCAATTTGATTCAAAGCCAAGAAATTTTCTTGAAATAAAAATAGCATATTCTCATAAAATGATTCCGTAGTTTTTATGGCTTTCTTTTTTTAGCCGTTCGATACTATAGAATTTAACATATGTTTCTCTTCCTAGCTGTCATGTTATTATCTTACCCTTTATTTGCATTATAAAGTACTTCAACCCTTCTACCGCAGGAGCATGCGCGTTGCGAATCCACCCCTTCGGACCGCCTCATTCTCACGTAGTTCACTTTCGTCGCTCGACCTTGACGGACGTATCGTACACTTCAATAAAATAAAGTTTAAGTATTTGACGCGTTGACGATATAGTGTTACCACTTGTATGTTAACTATCGGATAACAAATATTTGTTAAATATTAACATCTATTTTAACGAGTCTTCGTTTGTTCATATAAACAAATGTCACTTAAACCAGGTCAGCATTAATTTTCTATTAATCAGAAAAATGTTTACTATAACAATTCTTATCAATTCAATTTTTGGAATTTTTTGGAAACAGAAAAGATTGGCAAGAATTTTTCATGTATTCATATCATATTATAAAAGAACACAGATAATAATAATTATTCCATGTACTTTATTTCCCTCTTACATAATATATACATACACGTGTATACGCATATACAGGATGTATGTCAGTAAACAGATTGTCAATTAAATTCGTTGCAATTGACTATATTGTCACGAAAGTTTATCAACAAGAATTTTCGAAGTTCTAATTCAATCTGTATATCAATACGATTTTGTTAATCACGTTTTTCTCAAGTTACGAAGCTTAATATACATTTTTTAGCTTGTAATAGATGCTTGTAATCTTTTTATTTTTTTTTGCATATTTTTATAACAACACTAATATTCAGTTCATATCATATCTGACCAATGTTCACCGATATTTATTATTATTATTATTATTATTATTATTATTATTATTATTATTATTATTATTATTATTATTATTATTATTAGTATTATTATTGTTATGTTCTGTTTAAATACTTCACTGTTTTCTGCCATTATTTTTTATTTTAATAAAAATCATGGCAGAAAAAAACACCATTCATTATTGCCAAGACACAGACGTTCGACATTCGCAAACAAAAAATACTAAAAATACAAATTGGAATGTGGAATTAATTTTCTATTACAGAAATTAATTTACATAATTATCAGTGCTACCATAAAAACAATTATATTTCATTACTACAACTCATTCTATAATGCAATACAATGACCAAATATTATATACAATTATCTTCGATTGTATTCATTGCAAATTAAACAATACCGTAGCGAAAGAAAATGACTTCTTTATTGACTGTTAAAAAAAAAGTTTCAATTATTAGAAAATGTTAAAAAGTAATATCTATTTATAATAAATATTTTACCGTTGCCAATAGTTCATGGGATACCACTATCGCACCCGTCAGCGATAAACTGCACTCTCTCATGCTTTTCATTATCAAAAGGGGTAACAATTTTTGTGTTTTCAATGATAACGAATAAAACGGAATTTCGCAGCTGTAAAAATTAATATCACTAATACAAAACATATCTACATATTCGTGACAACTGATTGGTCGAGTAATAGAAAATAATTTTTTGATTGATCCTTAAGTTCGTACGGTTTCAACAAATATGAAAAAATACGTCAAATTTATCGTTTTCGCCAAATAATTAGAGAATTAATTCAATTCGCATCATGCGATCTTTAGAGTTTAAATGGTCCATTAAAATAAGTTGGAAAAAAAATTATACTTGAGCTGTTTCAATCTAATGATTTAATGGACCATAATAAACGGACTATGTAATAAAATATATTTGATATGTAACGGAAACAGCAAGAACTTATTGGACACCACTTGGCAATACAGAAATACCTACAATATTGTAAATACGTTAACGTTGTGGTCTATTAGTTGTTGTGAAAGATAGGAGTAAACAAATATTATGAAAAAAGAACTAATAATGTATAGGAGCTTCAGAATTGCTTCAGTCTTATTTAAGTTCAAAGTAAATATCTGAAATAACTAAGAAAAAATTTCTCGGCACTTTTTGATACAGATTCTATAATTAAAAATTATATTTCCTTTTAATATACATAAACATTACTTACGTAAAAATAATCAACCAGTATATATATGAACCACAATAATTCTTCAAAAAGATGAATGAATTCGTAAAAAGATTTTAATAAATCGACAAATCTTAAAAAAAATCAGAAAAGTAATTCTGTATTATCAATATTTAATCAATTGTCAATTTTGTAAACAATAAATACGTGATCACGTAAAATCAGATACAAACTCGATAGCGTGTTTATAGAATTTTATGACAGCAACTATCCATTCCTTTTCATTTAATAATTCACCCTCAACATTGGCATAATAGGAGTTAGGTGGACTTTTTTCAAATCTTTCTTTTACTCTCCATCTAAAATAAATCATCGATAATAAACCGGAAGAAAGAAACTGTAATAGTGAAAATATTTTTTCTCTTTGAATATATTTATATCGTCATGATTGATTTACATACTGAACGATGGTAAAAAGTGCACAAGCATGCTGTACAATTGCTATAAACATGGAATAGTTAGCAATTCCTACCGTGGCCGCGATTAATATAATTATGTATTCAATTGTAAACGCAAGGAAATAAAGCATACGATCTTTCATGAAATAGTCAACACGAATTGGTAATATTAATTCCGTTTCATTTATAAAACCAAGAACGTATTGAAAAACACTTAACAATGATGGAAATATCAAAAATACAATATAAAGATAAAAGGAGACTGTAAGATAAAAAAGCACTAATGAAAATTAATTAATAAATATTTTCTAACACATTCTGATACTCCGTATATAATGTTATACACTTACTTGCAATTATTATAGTATAAAGTCTACTAATTTCAGCATATTTCTTCAGTATCACTAATTCTGGTTTGTTCGCTAATTCATCCCAATCGGATTTCATACGATAAAGTATTTTCTTCATCTGAAATTATTACATTGTAGTGTTAAACGATAAAAGCGTAAGTCATTAAGATTAAACAGAGATGTAATTAATTTCCATCCACTACGGACAATATTATTATTGAACAATATGTTATAGTAACAGAAACCAAAGGATAATGTGGGCAAGATTGTTTCCAATAATTTGGCGATTAACGTTAATTTTCTTTCAGACATGAAGAGAAAATAAATCTAAAGGAAGAAATAAAAAATATTATTTATAATTGATAAATAATATATGATAGTATTGAATATATTCATTGTATAATTTATTATATTTCAGAATTTTATAAATATATCGTAAACAAATCAATTCAATGACGAATACCTGTTCTAATGATCCAAGTAATAGCATGAAATTAATAAAACAAATATAAATTATATTCTTAAACGACTTCCGTTGCCAAAATCCAATTAAACGAAAAAATAGACGATTGTAAGTATAATACTCGTTGTCGATATAATCTTCCTCCTTCGAAAGCATAATGACGCCTGTTGGGGTTGTCCAACATCGATTGTCATCAACCCCACGTAGACGTATCTTTATTAATTATGCTAATAATTCCTTTTCAAGGAAATACTTAATAATTCAAATCGATATGACAATCAGAAATTTTTTTGAAATAAAAAATAGAATATTATCATAAAATGTTTTAAAGGTTCTTATAGCTTTCTTCCTTCAGTCGTTTAATACCATACAATTTAACACATGTATCACTACCCAGCTATTATGTCAATTTTCATATCCGTTCTTTGCATTATAAAGTACTTCAACCCTTCTACCGCAGGAGCATGCGCGTTGCGAATCCACCCCTTCGAACCGCCTCATTCTCACGTAGTTCACTTTCGTCGCTCGACCTTGACGGACGTATCGTACACTTCAATAAAATAAAGTTTAAGTATTTGACGCGTTGACGATATAGTGTTATCACTTGTATGTTAACTATCGGATAACAAATATTTGTTAAATATTAACATCTATTTAAACGAGTCTTCGTTTGTTCATATAAACAAATGTCACTTAAACCAGGTCAGCATTAATTTTCAATTAATCAGAAAAATGTTTACTATAACAATTCTTATCAATTCAATTTTTGGAATTTTTTGGAAACAGAAAAGATTGGCAAGAATTTTTCATGTATTCATATCATATTATAAAAGAACACAGATAATAATAATTATTTCATGTACTTTATTTCCCTCTTATATAATATATACATACACGTGTATACGCATATACAGGATGTATGTCAGTAAACAGATTGTCAATTAAATTCGTTGCAATTGACTATATTGTCAAGAAAGTTTATCAACAAGAATTTTCGAAGTTCTAATTCAATCTGTATATCAATACGATTTTGTTAATCACGTTTTTCTCAAGTTACGAAGCTTAATATACATTTTTCTAGCTTGTAATAGATGCTTGTAATCTTTTTATTTTTTTTTGCATATTTTTATAACAACACTAATATTCAGTTCATATTATATCTGACCAATGTTCACCGATATTTATTATTATTATTATTATTATTATTATTATTATTATTATTATTATTATTATTATTATTATTAGTATTATTATTATTATACACCATTCATTATTGCCAAGACACAGACGTTCGACATTCACAAACAAAAAATACTAAAAATACAAATTGGAATCTGAAATCAATTTTCTATTACAGATATTAATTTTCATAATTACTAGCTGCTACCAAAAAAACAATTATATTTCATTACTACAACGCATTCTATAATGCAATACAATGACCAAATATTATATACAATTATCTTCGATTATATTCATTGCAAATTAAACAATACCGTAGCGAAAGAAAATGACTTCTTTATTGACTGTTAAAAAAGAAGTTTCAATTATTAGAAGATGTTAAAAAGCAATATCTATTTTTAATAAATATTTTACCGTTGCCAATAGATCATGGGATACTACTATCGCACCCGTCAGCGATAAACTACATTGTCTCATGCTTTTCATTATCAAAAGGGGTAACAATTTTTGTGTTTTCAATGATAACGAATAAAACGGAATTTCGCAGCTGTAAAAATTAATATCATTAATATAAAACAAATCTACATATTCGTGACAACTGATTGGTCGAGTAATAGAAAATAATTTTATGATTGATCCTTAAGTTCGTACGGTTTCAACAAATATGAAAAAATATGTCAAATTTATCTTTTTCGCCAGATAATTAGAGAATTAATTCAATTCGCATCATGCGATCTTTGGAGTTTCAATGGTGCATTAAAATAAGTCGGAATAAAAAATTATATTTGTGCTTTTTCAATCTAATGATTTAATGGGCCATAATAAATAAGCTATCTAATAAAATATATTTGTTATGTAATGGAAACAGTAAGAACTTATTGGACACATCTTGACAAAACAGAAATACCTACAATATTATAAATACATTAACGTTGTGGTTTATCAATTGTTGTGAAAGGTGGGAGTAAACAAATATTACGAATAAAGAACCAATAATGTATAGGAGCTTTGCAATTACATCGGTCCAATTAAGAGTCCAAGTAAATATCTGAAATAACTAAGAAAAAATTTCTCGACACTTTTTGATACCGATTCTATATTTAAAAAATTAAATTTCTTCTTAATATTCCTAAACATTACTTACGTAAAAATAATCAACCAGAATAAATATAAACCACAAAAATTCTTCGAAAAGATGAATGAATTCGTAAAAAGATTTTAATAAATCGACAAATCTTGAAAGAAATCAAGAAAGAAATTCTGTATTATCAATATTTAATCAATTGTCAATTTTGTAAACAATAAATACGTGATCACGTAAAATCAGATACAAACTCGATCGCTTGTTTATAGAATTCTATGACAGCAACTATCCATTCCTTTTCCTTTAATAATTCACTTTCAACATTGACATAATAAGAATTATGTGAAAGTTTTTCGAATCTTTGCTTAACCCTCCATCTAAAAAAAATCAATAATAAACAGGAAAAAATCATAATACAGAAAATATTTTTTCTCTTCTATAGTACTTAAATCATTATGATTGATTTACTTACTGGACGATGGAAAAAAGTGCACAAGCATGCTGTATAGTTGCTATAAACATGGAATAATTAGCAATCCCTACCGTACACGCGATTAATATAATTACGTATTCGACCGTAAGCGTAGTGAAGTAAAACATTAGGTTTTTCAGGAAGTAATCAAAATGAATTGGTAATATTAATTCCGTTTCACTTATAGCACCAAAAATGTATTGAAATACACTTAAAAATGATGGAAATATTAAAAATGTAATATAAAGATAAAACCAGACTGTAAGGTATAAAGGACATATGAAAATTTGTTAATATATTTCTATAATAAATTATATATTACAAATTATGATTATATCCACTCACTTGCTATTATTATAGTACAAAATCTACTAATTTCAGCATACTTCTTCAATATCAAAATTTCTGACTTGTTTGTAATGACATCCCAATCGTATTTGATACGACAAAGTATTTTCTTCATCTGAAATTTATACATAGTTCGATTTGAAAATTAATTATCATAAATATTAATGCATGATTATTTGTGAGAGAGAAAAAAACTTAATATAATTATTTTGGTCAAGTATTACGGACAATTTTATTATTCAATAATATATTATAATAACAGGATGCGAGGCATAAAGTTGGTAAGACCGTTTCCAATAATTTAGCGATAGATGATAATTTTCTTTCAGACATGAAAAGAAAATAAATCTATAGGAAAAAAAAGAAAATGAAAAATATTATTTATACATAATAAACCATATATGCCATAGTATTAAATCCATTCTCTCCATAATTTTATTATATTCAAGTATTGTATAAAAAAAAAAAAGAAAAAGTGTATAGAAATCAATTCAATGACGAATACCTGTTCGAATGATCCAAGTAATAGCATGAAATTAATGAAACAAATATAAATTTTATTCTTAGATGACGTCTGACGTTGCCAAAATCCAATTAAACGAAAAAATCGACGATTGTAAGTATAATACTCGTTGTCGATATAATCTTTCTCCTTCGAATGCATAATGACGTCTGTTCGGGTTGTTCAACATCAATTGTCTTCAACCCCACTCAAACGTACCTTTATTAATTATTCTAATTATCCCACTTCATGTGAATACTAAATAATTCAATTCAATTAAATGATCAGAAATTATTCTTCAAATATAAAGTAGAAAATTCTCATAAAATATTTTCAAAGTTCTTATAGCTTCTTACCTGTTGCCATTCAATATCATCAAATTTAACACATGTATCTCTTCACAGCAATCATTTCATTTTCTTGCCCCTTCTTTGCTTACTCCAATACTTCAACCCTTCTACCGCAGGAGCATGCGCGTTGCGAATCCACCCCTTCGGACCGCCTCATTCTCACGCAGTTTACTTTCGTCGCTCGACCTTGACGAACATATCCTACACTTCAATAAACTGTAGTTTAAATATTTACGTGCGTTAAGATTATTTTCTTAAAATTTGTACTTTAAAAAGCATATAAGAAATGTTACTTCAATGTGAATAAATATTTAAACGAATGTTCGTTCATCTATACGAACAAATGTACGGGGTAAGTCTTTTTAATCAGACCAATTTTATTTTTCGTTTAATCGAGAAAATAGATCAAGACAACGCTTTTTATTATTTCCAATTTTCTTTTTTTTTTTCTTTTTTTTTTTCCTTTTTTTTCCTTTTTTTTTTTTTTTTTTTTTTTTAATCGTTACTAATTCCGGAATAGATATGTCATAAGAGAACAGAAGTTATCAGTTTGTGAACAATTTTACAATTATTATTTTAAACAATTACAGGTAATCATAAATATTCCCTTGTATAATCATTTCCTTGATACAATATATATAAATACGTAGATACAGGGTGTCCATTGGTAAATAGATCGTAATAAATATAGGATGCAATTGTTTGAATTATCACGAGAATTTCTTAAATAATATTTTCCAAGTTTTGATTCAAGGAACATTTAAATTCCTTTTTTGTTACTAGTGAATTCTTCGCGTTACGAAGATTAGTATACATTTTTTAAGTCGATTCTTTTAATTCTATATTTTTTCTGTTTTTTTGTTTTTTTTTTTTTTTTTGTTTTTTTGTTTTTCTGGGTACTTTTTTTTTATAATCACATTCAATGCATCACATCACATCCGGGAAACGTTTATCTACTTATTATTATTATGATTATTGTAATTATAATATTCTGTTTGAATTCGTTGATTTTTTGCTGCTGTAATTTCACTATTTAATTCAAATTAATTATTCTTAAAAAACATTTCCTTCGTTGGCTAAATAAAGACGTTCGACATTCTCAAAAAAACAAAAAAGAAGAAAAAAAAAAAAAGAAAAAAGAAAAAAAAATACTGAATACACAAATTGGAATGGGAAATCAATTTTCATTTATAGAAATTGATATTTCCATAATTACCAGCTGTGAATTATGAAGGAACAATTATACTTTATTACCATAACTCATTCAATAATACAATGCAATGATCAAATAACCATGTATTGTCCTCTTTTATTAAATTCATTGCAAATTAAATAACACTGCAGCGAAAGAAAATGACTTCTTTATTGACTGTTAAAAGAAAAGTTTCAATTATTATAAGATGTTAAAAAGTAATATCTATTTATAATAAATATTTTACCGTTGCCAATAGTTCATGGGATACCACTATCGCACCCGTCAGCGATAAACTGCACTGTCTCATGCTTTTCATTATCAAAAGGGGTAACAATTTTTGTGTTTTCAATGATAACGAATAAAACGGAATTTCGCAGCTGTAAAAATTAATATCATTAATATAAAAGATATCTACATATTTATGACAACTGATTGGTCGAGTAATAGAAAATAATTTTTTGATTGATCCTTAAGTTCGTACGTTTTCAATAAATATGAAAAAATATGTCAAATTTATTTTTTTCGCCAAATAATTAGAGAATTAATTTAATTCGCATCATTCGATCATTTCGAGTTTTAAATTATGCATTAAAATATGTCGGAAAAAAAAAAGTAAATTATATTTGTGCTGTTTCAATCTAATGATTTAATGGGACATAATAAACGAGCTATCTAATAAAATATATTTTACATGTAATGGAAACAATAAGAACTTATTGGACACATCTTGGGATAAAAGAGAAATACGTACAATATTAAAAATACGTTGGTATTGTGATCAATTAATTTTTGTGCAAGATAAAAGTAAACATATATTACGAAAGAAGTTCCAATGACATAAAAGAGCTTTGTTAATCCTTCTGTCTTATTCAGTGTAAAAGAAAATACCTGAAATAACTAAAATTTTACGTTTTTACGGCTATTTAAAATTTGACACTTTTCGATACGATATACACATATGTGTGTGTGTGTGTGTGTGTGTGTGTGTGTGGGTGTGTAATTGAAAATTAAATATTTTTTATTTTTTTAATGAAAAATATTACTTACGTAAAAATAATCTATCAGTATAAATGCAAATATCAATAATTCTTCGAACAGATGAATTGTTTCATAAAATGATTTCAATAAATCAACAAATCTTAAGAGAATTTATAAAAGAAATATTCTAGTGTCAATATGTAGCCAATTATAAACATTATAAATAATAAAAGATCGTAAAATCAGATACAAACTTTACTGCATTTTTGTAGAATTCTATTATACCAATTATCCATTCATTTTCCTCGTTTAATTCATTATTATTATTGGCATAATAAAAATTGTTTGGTTCTTTTTTAAATCTTTCATTGATCCGCCATCTGAAAGAAATCAATTGTAAATCGACAACATAATTCACCTACATAATACTCGTATCATGATTAATGATTTACTTACTCGATGATGTCAAAAAGTGCACAAGCATGCTGTATAATTGCTATAAACATGGAATAATTAGCAATGCCTACTATATAGATGATTATTATAATTACATATTCGATTATAAGAATGAAGTAATAATGCATTTTATTTCCCATTATATAGTCGATATAAACTGGTATTATCAATTCAGTTTCACTTATTATACCGAAAATATATTGTAAGTTACGTAAAAATGATGGAAAAATTAAAAAACTTGTATAAAGATAAAAAAAAACTGAAATACAATATAAAAGAATCAATTGATAATCAAAATTCATTTATATAATAGCGTTAAATTATTTACCTGCAATTATAATTGTATAATTTCTGCTTACATCGGCATACTTTTTCAATATTATTAATTCCGATTTATTGGATAAATCATTCCAATCGCATTTCATCCGATGAAGTAACGTCTTCATCTGAAAGCACAATATATCATTTCGTTGTTCATTAATTATTCTAATGACAAACGGTAATATGAAGGAAAAAAAAAAAAAGAAGAAGAAAAAAACAAAAAAAAAAGAAAAAAAGAAATTAATGAAAAGAAAAGAAAAAATTATTTTTCATTAATTACGAACAATGGCACCATTCAACAAGAGATTGTAATAGGTAGATCCAAAGCATAACGTAGGCAAGAATGTTTCCAATAATTTGGTGATCATGATTAACGTTCTTTTCGACTTGAAAAGGAGATAAATCTAAATTCAAAAAAAAAAAAAAAAAATAAAAGAAAAAAAAAAGGAAAAAAAAAGAAAAAGAAAAGGATCGTAATATAATTAAACGTTTAATAAATAAAAAGAAAAATATTTGTCATATATATATATATATATTTTTTTTTTAATAGTCCATCCAATTATACATTATTATTTCACAATTTTATAAATAAATTGTACTGTTACAAACAAATTAATAATGCTTACCTGTTCGAATAATGCAATAATTATCATAAGACTTATGAAACAAACGTAAATCATATATTTAAACGATTCTTGATATTTCCATAATCCAAGAATTCTAAATAATAAACGATTGTAAGTATAATACTCGTTGTCTATATAATCTTCCTCCGTCAAATCCATACTTTCGTTCGTTCTGACTTCTTAACATCGATTGACAACGAACTACAAATTTCAACTAAATCTTCATTAAATATTCCAATCTAAATGACATCTATTAATCTTTAAATAATTCAATTTGATTATACCTTTGGAAAATTATCTACCAATCGATACTAGAATATAATGTTTGTATTATACTTCAATAATTTTCCTTATAGAATTAAACACCTGTTTTATTTCCCGATTATTATTTCACCCTCATTTTTACATTGTAAAATATTCCATCCCTTTTTCTTGCAAGCGCATGCGCGTTACGAACCCAACTCACCCTTCCCTTCCCTTCCCTCCCCCCTCCCCCCACCATTGATCACCCCATTCTCACGCAGTACATTTTCGTCGCTCGAACGTGACGGACGTGTCCTTGAGTTCAGCAAAAAAAAAAAATTAATCCTTAAGTTATTACGTTTAAGTTATTACAAGTCAGTATTATATTTCTATCAATTGAACGTTAACATGTGTAATAATTAATGATCATTCAATTTTTATTATTATAACTAAAACGTATGTTCGTATGTTCGAATAATATACAAGGTCAGTTATGTTAATACGGAACAATATATTATTATTGTTTTTCGATTGAATATATTGTTGAAACAATTGTTAAACTATTTCAAAAGGGAAATTTTGTAACAATGAACGAAATATTTTATCCGTATCGTTTATTTTTCTAAATTATATGATATTTTCTTTAAACGAAAACTAAATTTGAAAGAAAAAGAAAAAAGAAAAAAGAAAGAGAAAAAGAAAATTTGTAAATAATAAGAAAATTTGTAAATAATTGTGTAAATAATTTATTACGTATGGAATTATGAAAAAATAATTACTGATTAATGCTATTTTATAATTATTGATTAATCCAAATCTTTTTTTATTATTTCATCAAAATTAGAAAAAAATATATATTTACGAAGTGAATTAGACGTCTGTTATTAGGTTTTATTTTGCAAGTATATATATATATATATTATTTTTTTTTTTCTAAACAATAATTTCTTTATCTTCCCTTAAAGTTTAACATTTCATTATAAAAATGCATCATATAAATTTGCACAAACGTAAATCAATAATGTTTTTTATAATTATTATTCACGTATTTTATAATTTCAAATTATAATAATTGCATAATTGTTAATTTATTAGAAAAATGATTCAATCAATTAATAATATCATAATTAATGATTCAATTAATTATTTTCTTGAAATTAATAGACATTCATCAATCATCGAGGATAACGTTATAGTTTTTAATTATGATAATATCATTTGCACGTTAACAATTATATAACAAATGTTCGTTCGATGTTAATATCGATCGAAACGATTGTTCGGCTTTTTTTGTTTATTTTCTTTTTTTTTTTTCTTTTTCTTTTTCTCGCGCAAACAAATCTACAGGGTGAGTCATTTAAAATCAGCATTATTTTAAGTTTTTCATAGGTTTTTCATAGGTGATAAATATAGAAAATGTTGAAAGTGTTTTCTTTTTGATTTTTTTTTTTTTTTTTTTTTTTTTTGGTGAATATCATTTTCCTTTTTGCATGACTTGCAAATCATTATTATTAAAAACAAATCCTAAGAATATTTTCCAATTAAACAATGTTATCGTCTAATGTAAAAAAATGATTGGATCACGATCTATTTTGAAATAAGTATATATATCATTTAGCATGATTGTAAAAGAATTGTATCCTTTTCTTTTTTCTTTTGTGTTTTTCTTTTTTTTTTTTTTTTTTTTTTTTTTTTTTTTTTTTTTTTTTAAATCAATATAGATTATATCATAAAATGAATGTTCCAAAATTTGACTAGAATTTCACGATAATATTTTTTAATTGGACGTAAAAAATTTCAAAACTACTAATGGTCCTTTGAATCGATGAAAAAAACAAAAGAAAAAAAAAAGGGATTAAAATGATGTATTTAAAATTCCTAATGTTATTGCAATATTTTCTTTTCGATCGTAATTCATTGAAAAATTATTTCGACCAATATGAAAAATGTTTTTCAATAAAGAAAATTTGATAAAGAAAGTTTGATAATCAGTAAAAGTTTATTAATAAATGTTAACGTATAAATAAGTGTTAACTCGTTTTTCTTTTCGTTCTTTCTTTTTTTTTTTTTTTTTTTATTTTTTCCTTTCCATCTCTTTTTCCTCCTCCATTGTTTTTTCTTTTCTTTTCTTCTCTTCTCTTCTCTTCTCTTTATTTTTTTTTTTTTTTAAGAACGAAAATTTTCTCGTGTAATTAAATATTCGGAATATTAAAAAATACCTACAATTGTACTATATTTCTGTTGGATCATATAAAGTTCGTATATAATATATTATCATTCGTTAAATTTGTTTTAAATTATAGAATACCATAGCGAATGAAAATGACGAGCGCATTATCTGTTGAGAAAGATTTGTATTAGTATAAAATAATTATTAAAAAAAGAAAAAAAAAAAATATATATATATATATATATATATTTGTTTTCTTTTCTATTTATTAAATAAAATAAATTTTACCATAGCAAACAAATAATGGGATATTTCTTTCATTCCTTCGACTGTAAGATTACATTGTCTCATGCTCTTCATTATCAAAAAGAGCAATACTTTTTGTGTTTTCAATGATAAAACATAGAACGGTATCTGACGTCTGAAAAAAAATTAATTAATTACATATGATACATACATACATAAATATATACACAGTGAGCGTAGAAAGTATTCATACAGCGGTGAATTTGAACAAAAATTATGTAGAACATTGTTGATAACAATAACAAAAATGTTAACCAAAAAAAAAATATATATATATATATATACATATTCTTAGAAATCATTAGAATGAATATTATTAAAGAATAATTATTCATTTATATTTATTACGAAAATATTAACGAATTTTCAAAAATTATCAATATATGTATATGATAATGAAAATGTATATACGTTGCACATAAAATTTATCGGAATTGCGCGTTGCGTGATTTACGGAATTTTTTTTTGCTTTCTTTTTTTTCATACATACATTTTATTATTATTATTATTATTATTATTATTATTATTATTATTATTATTATTATTATTATTATAAAGCTTCGAAGAATATATTTTAATATATTATTTTGAAGCAAAAAAAAAAAAAAAAAAAACAAGAAAAAATTATTCATTCCGTACGAATGACGGACCGTTCAAAATGCTTGAGATCGTGCGATGCACAAATTGACAAATCACAATTGCACAAATTGACGAATCACAATTGTACAAATTGTGAAATTATTTGGAGATTTGACAGTACTCGGGTTAAAGTATATTAATCCGCATGAAAAAAAAAAAAAAAAAAAATTGCGAATTATAAATTCAGAAAAAGAAGAAGAAGAAGAAGAAAAAGAAAAAGGAAGAAAGAAAAAAATTATAAAGAAGTAAACAAATATTTACAATGCCAGTGATACGTTGACGCTGTTGTCGATTAATTTTTGTCCAAAATGAAAGTATGCATATATACAGAATAACGATGCAACAATGTAACACATATTTGTCAATTTTTCGATATTAGTTATATCAAAAGAAAGTATCTGGAGTACCTAAAAAGAAAAAAAGAAACAAAAAAAAGAGAAAGAAAACAAAATTTTAACATTTATCTTCCCTTGTCCTACATCAACATGATTAATAATAATAATTGAAATAATTGAAATAATTGAAATATTTGAAGTCTTATATCTCTTTTATCTTTTTCGAATGAATACTTGTTACTCACGTAAAAATAATCAATCATGATAAAAATCGTGGCCAGGAAAATTTCGAAGAGGTGGCTCTTTTCATAAAACGCTTTAATTAAATTGACAAATCTTGAAATAAAAAAAAAATAACGATTAAAAAAAGATTTCAATACATATATACATATATATATATATATATATATATTATGTTGGAAACTATGAAACGGGCGGTTTTGTTTAGTTATTTACTTTCATTCAACGCCCATTTCATAGTTTCCAAACTAATACTTATATATTAGGTTGGAAACTATGAAACGTGCGTTTTTGTTTAGTTATTTATTTTCATTCAACGCCCGTTTCATAGTTTCCAACCTAATATATATATATATATATATATATATATATATATATATATATATAATTTTTCATCAAACATAAATTATATCGACGATTGATTCGATAGAAAAAAAAAAAAAAAAAATTTGTTTTAATAAAATTATTATACAAACTCGATCGTATTGTTATAAAATTGTATGATACCAATTATCCATTCATTTTCCTGAATTAATTCAGCTTTAATGCTTGACTGATAAGAATTATGTGATTTTTTTTTAAATCTTTCATTTACTCTCCATCTGTAACAAAACTTCATGATTATTACAAGCTTACACACACACACACATATATATATATATATATATATATATGAATTGATTTTTGTATTGACAATTTTTCCATTACACAATATCTCAATGAATTTCATCGTAATTGACTTAACTTACATGATAATATTAAAAAGTGCACATGCATGCTGTATAACCGCTATGAACATCGAATAATTAGCAATTCCAACTGTACAGAGCATGGTTATATTAATACATTGCAGTGAAAGTTCCATATAATATAGCATTTGAGTTTTAACGTCATAAGAAATTGGTAATAATAATTCGGTTTCATTTATGGCACCATAAATGTATCGTATGTTACATAAGAACGATGGAAATACCAAAAATGCTATGTAAAGATAGAAGCATACTGAAATGTAAGGTGAAAATAAAAAACAAAACAAACAAAACAAAAAAACGAAAAAAAAAAAAAAAAAACAAAAAAAAACAAAAAGAAAGAGAGAGAAAGAAATAAATATGGATTAATTAATATATAATGAATATTTATCGGAGATACAATTTTTTATTTTATATTGCCAACTTGCAATAGTAATCGTGCACAGTCTGCTCAGTTTGGAAAATTTTTTCAATATTATTAATTCGGGCTTAGCCGCTAGATCGTCCCAATCGCATTTGATACGGTGCATAATTTGTTTCATCTGAAAGATATACATACTTTTACAAATTGATTAATTGTAATATTCCAATGAGTAATTCATAATTGAAAAGAGTGGTGGAAGGGAGGTGAAAAGGTGGGGTGGGGATGAAAGGAAAGAAGGAGAAGAAGGAGAAAAATTTAGAAAAATATATTTTCAAACAAATACGAACAATTACACCGTTCAATAACAAATTGTAATAACAAGATCCAAAGCATAATGTCGGCAATGTAATTTCCAATAATTTAGCGATCGATTTTATATGTCCTTTTGACGTCAAAAGCGTATAAATCTGAAAGTTAAATAACCGACGATATTTTTGTATTAAATGAAGCTTAAAAAAAAAAAAAAAAAAAAAAAAAAAAAAAGAGAGAAAAAAAGAAAAAAAAAAAGGGATCAATATCGTACGAAAACTATAGTCAATTGAAATAATTCACATATTCAATGATATTTACCTGTTGATATAATCCAATGGCTATAAAAATATTAATCGTACAAACGTAAAAAAATTGCTTAAGCGATTTTTGATATTCCCATAAACCGAGAAGTCGAAAAAATCGACAATTGTAAACATAATACTCTTGATCGATATAATCTTCCCCTTTCAATGCCATATTTCCGTCTATTACAGTTTTCTAACATCGACTAACTTCAAATCCCTTACATTTGTCGAAATTCATTAAATATTCTTATCGTTCGTACTCGTCTAATAATACGTTTTAATAATTCAATTTTATAAACATCTTCAGAAATTTTCATGCAATCGATACTTACATAATATTTAATAAGATTCTATATATTCTTTACATCGACGAACAGTATTATACAATTAAACACCTCTATCATTTTCCATCAATTATATTATTTTCCTTATTTCATTTTTACATTTTACTTCATCCCTTCTCTCGTGACGAGCGCATGCGCGTCGCGAATCCACCCCTTTAGACCGTCCCATTCTCACGCAGTACAGTTTTGTCACTCGAACGTGTCGGACGTGTTCTCGACTTCAGCAAACAAAAAAAAAAAAAAAAAAAATAATGACGTGTTAACACGTCAACTTTGTATTTTCAATATTATCTTGAATTTTTGAATTTTTTTACAAGTGTGATAAATAATAATCGTTCAATGTTAATATATATATATATATATATATCTAAACGAACGTACGTATGTTCGGATGAATCACATAATACAGGACAGTTATATATTATTATTTTTCGACAGAATATATTCAGAAAAATTGTTAAATTGTATCAATGTGAATTTTTAATAACGAACAATATTTTTTATTAATCGAAATTTCAAGTTCATCGGTATTTCCTTGAATAAAAGTACAGCATGCTTTTTCTTTTTTTTTGTTTTTCTTTTTTCCTTTTTTTTTTTTTTTTATTCTTTTTAATAATTTCAATTGCCGTAATGTTTTTAAATTAAAAAAATAATATAAATAATAATACGAAATTGCAAATGATTTAATTCGTATGAAATTGTACGAGTCAGTGATTATTGTTTATTGATGCTATTTTAAAAATCTACGTCATCCCTTTTTTTTTTTTTGGTGGAAAGAAAATTGGAAAAAAATGTTTAAATATTGAATAGACATCTACTATATAATTTCATTTCACAAATATATATATATATTTTTTTTTCTAGAACGTGATTATTGGTGCTTGAATTCATTAAATCCTTGAAATCAATTGAATGATTTGAATCCTTGAATCGATCATATGCTTGAATCCTTTTTCCATCATTTTCCAAATTTTTACACTTCATCAAAAAAAAAAAAAAAAATGATAATGTGTTTTCTTTAATTTTATAGAATAACGATATTACATAATTATGTAATATTATATTTAAAATAAATATTGTATTTAAAATGATTCAATCAATGATTCATACAATCAATAATATTAATGAAATTAATCGATAATGAAATTTATCAAAAAAAAAAACGATAAATATTGGGGCTCTATGCAATATACATCAAGAATATTGAAAATAATATCTATTGAAAATAATTGTTTCCTGCGATTGATATTTTGAAAAATAAAATATCACAGTTACAATTTTATTCTTATATCAATCTATAATATTATAATCCAGTAAATTCATTGTAAATTATAGAATACCATAGCGATAGAAAATGATGATCGCATTAACTATTAAAAAATATTTCGATTATTATAAGTTACTTAATGTTCCTACATAAAGTAAATACATTTATTCCTAAAAAGTTTTTTTTTTTTACCGAAGCAAACAAATCATTTGATACTTCTTTAATTCCCGCCAATGATAAATAAGATATTCTCATGCTGCTCATTATCAAAAAGAGTAATATTTTTTTCGTTTTCGCTGATAACGAATAAAACGGTATTTGACAGCTGTAAAAGAAATCAATTGATTATATATATATAATTTATATGTACATGAAATAATGTTGGATATTTGAAAAGAAAAAAAAACATTCTTGTGTTTGTACAGAAATTCGTTCGACTTGATAAAAAAAAAAAAAGGTCGAAGGTTTCCTTCCTTCTTTTTTTTTTTCCGCCACATGAAAAAAATCCAATTCATGATTTCGTTCAATTCAAACCTTACAAGATATTTCTTTATACAAAATTTCTTTCAGCTAATGCCATTGTGAGAATTTTCTACGAGGAGGCATTTTTCTTTTTTTTTTTTTTTCTTTTTTTACATTCATAATATTAACCAAAAATGCACGTACGAAATTAATCGAATATATTATATATTATATCCAATTGAATATATTATACTTACAATGCTTTAAACACATTCTCACTGTGGTCAATTAATTTTTGTCCAAGATAATAATAAATGTATATCACGAAGAGTGACGCAATAACATAACAGATATTTGTCAATCCTTCAGTCCCATTCAGATTAAAAGAAATTATCTGAAATATCTAAAGAGAAAAAAAAAGAAAAAAAAAAAAAATAAATAAAACAGAAAAAAAAATTAAGAAGAAAAAATTCAACGAAAATTCACTCCATTTCTCAATTATTATATTTCTTAAAAAAAAAAAAAAAAAAAAAAAAAATTGAAAATTATTTCAACACTTATCCATACTTACGTAAAAATAATCAATCATGATGACTATCGACGCCAATAATATTTCGAACAGATAAACTGTTTCATAAAACGATCTTATCAAATTGACGAATCTTGATATAAAATGAACAAAAAAAAAAAAATAAATAAATATTCTAATGTTAACAATTGCAAAATTAATAAATCATATTAACAATTAATATATCGTATGGATAGTAAAATGTGATACAAACTCGATTACGCTATTACGATATTTTACGATACCAACTAACCATTCACTGTCCTCGACTAAGTCAATATTATGATTGGCATAATTTCCATTATGCAAATATTTTTTAAATCTGTCATAAACCCTCCATCTGTAATATCGACGATATACACACAAAAAAAAAAAACAAAAAAAAAAAGACAAAAAAAAAGCAAAAGAAAAAAAATATTTCTCCTTTATTATATCCTCAATGTTCATATTTATTACTTACTCGATTATGTTAAACAATGCACATGTATGCTGTATAATTGCAACGAACATAGAATAATTAGCAATTCCCATCGTACATGTCACGAGAATAATTAAATATTGAATAAAAATTATATTGTAATAATGCATTTTACTTTTCGTGAAATAATCAATATAAATTGGAAATATTAATTCACTTTGATTAATGGAACCAATATTGTATTGAAATATACTTGACAACGATGGAAATATCAAAAGTATAATATATAGATAAAATGAAACTGTGAATATAAAAAGTAATAATTATATGACATAATAATATATTTCTTTAATTTAATTTTAATAAAATTTTTCCTTTCACATATTGACCAACCTGCTATCACTATTGTACAAAATCTACTTCTACTGGCATATTTTTTCAATATTATTAATTCCGGTTTATTCTCTAAATCATTCCAATCGCATTTTATACGATAAAGAATTTTCTTCATCTAAAATTCGTACGTAAATCGTATTAGTTCGTTCGTTAAAAACAAAACGAGCGTGTGTTTCGTTTATAATTGGAGAAAGAAAGAAGAAAGAGAAAAACACAAAAAAAAAAAAAAACAAAAAAAAAATAAAATCATTGAAATATAACTCTCAAGAAATACGAACAATTGTGCCATTGAGTAAAAGATTGTAATAACATGACACAAAGCATATAAATGGCAAAATATTTTCCAATAATTCGATGATAGATTTTAATTTTCGTTCGGACATCATCAGAGAACAAATCTAAACACATACAACATCCATTATATTTATTTGATATTTAATAGAATATAAAAAAAAAAAAGAAAAAAAGAAGAAGAAGAAGAAGAAGAAAACAAGTTAGCCTTATTCAAAATAATTTAAAAGATAATTTAATCCATAGAGAAATAATATAATAATCGATACTTAACGCTTTCAATTAATACAATGATTAATATAAAATTGATAAAACAAACGTAGATCAATTGTTTAATAGACGTTTGATATTTCCATAATCCAAGAAATTTAAATAATAAACGATTGTAAGTATAATACTCGTTGTCAATATAATCTTCCTCTTTCAAAAGCATACTTTCTTCTGTTATGACTGTTTAATATCGACTGATCTCAACCCTTTACGTTTAACCAAACATCATCTCTCTAATCATCCCTTTAATCATCTCTGAACTATTACAAAACCCTTTATAATTTTAAGAAACGTTCAGTAATTGTCGTGTAATCGATATTTGTAAAATATTTATAAAATTCTATATCTTCTTTACATTGACGTTGCAGTATTATACAATTAAACATCTGTCTCACTTCTCAAAAATTATTTATTTCATTTTTTTTCTCGTTTTTTCTTACCCCATCCTTGCATTGTATATTACTTCATCCCTTCTCTCGCAAGCACATGCGCGTTGCGAGTCCAACCAACTCCACCCCACCCCAACCCCCGCCCATCTTATCGCCCCATTTTTCCTCAGTTCACTTTTGTCACTCGAACGTGACGGACGTAATTTCTTTTTTTTGTGCTTCAACAAAAAAAAATCCTAACTATGGCGCTTAATACGTCAGCAATTAAAAAATCCCAAGGAATCGTTTGTACAGTCGGGGCAAACAATTGTGCAGGGTAAGTCGCTTGAAACTTGAGAGCGTTAATTTTTATTTTAATAAATCTTTCAAGATTTTTAATACATTGTTATAATAAATTTTTAATAAATTGTTCAAGATAATTGTTTTAATAAATTTTTAATAAATTGTTCAAGATAACAATTGAACTATTTCGATCCTTCATATATTTTTCCCCCCAAGGATTTCAATATCATTGATATTTTTTTATTCTTTTTTATTTTATTTATTTATTTATTTTTTTTTTTATTTTTTTATTCTTTTATGAAATCCATCAATTATTTTGTTTCGCAATTAATACGTTTTTGATTTCTTCGTGAATAGATGAAAAAGAAGTATCGTCGAATGATGATTAATGCGCTGTGTATTTGGAAAAAAAAAAAAAAAAAGAAGTATTTGCGCTGATTCGAGCAGATTTTAATAGTCGTATCATTTTATCGCTTGAAATTAAAAAAAGAAATAAAAAGACAAAAAAAAAAAGGAAAAAAAAATGTTTTGAATGGGTGGTAAAAAGAGGGTGAATCAATATATGTTGACTACATATACACGACGATCATATTTTTGCAATCATATATAAAATATAAAAATGAAAAAAAAAAAAAAAAAAAGAAAAAAAAAGAATTATTCAATAATTATTATTCACGTATTAATTATGAATATAATTAATATAATTAATATTTGTATAATTATATTAATTATAATTAAATTGATTAATATAATTAATGGTTGAATATAATTAATATAATTTAACGATTATATAATATTTGATAAATATTATCACATAATCATTTTCCTTTATTAATATCATAAGTGTATTTAATCAAATCGAAAATACAAATATCATTTTAAGAAATGAGACATTTTTTTCGAGTAATTAAAAATTCTCAATAAGCGGAGCAAATGCGAAATCTCGTTTTTTTATTTTTTTTTTTTTTTTTTATACGTTTTTATTTTCTTTAAGAAAAAGAGAATTTCTTGATACAATTGATATTTGATTAATCGATAACAAGAATTAATAATTAATTTCCATGACACTATATAAACGTCTATCATAATCCTCGAATAAATTTATTGAAGATTGTTGAATACCGTGGCCAAAGAAAATGACGTCCGTATTAACTATTATATTAATAAACATTTCAATTATTATAAATCTGTTTAATGACAATCATGGTACCCCATATATATATATATATATATATAAATTTAAATAAATAAACAATTTTGTTACCGAGACAAATAATTCATTGGATACAACGATAGCACCCATCACCGATAAATTGCACGGCCTCATGCTCTTCATTATCAAAAAGAGTAACATTTTTTGTGATTTCAATGACAACGAATAAAATGGTATTTGACAGCTAAAAAAAAAAAAGAAAAAGAAAAAAGAAAAAAGAAAAAAACAAATGTTAATATTATTATATTCCTTCGTAAAAGTATTAAAAATTAATTATGAACTTGTTACGTGAGCTCGTGCGAATTGATCGAATATTTGAAGGAAACGAAAGGAAAAAGAAAGAAAAAAAAAGAAAAAAAGAAAAAAAAGGAAAAAAAAAGAAAGGAAAAAGAAAAAAAAATGGTCCTATTCGAGATATCAATTCGATTAGGTAACTTGTGGCATTTGATTTTTGTCGGTCCGCGGCTAAAATTTATCAGAAAAAAAAAAAAAGAAAAAGAAAAAGAAAAAGTACAAAAAGAAAAAAAGAAAGAAAGAAAGAAAGAAAAAAAAGCTTTATCCGTATCATTTAATTTTGTTATCTTTTCTCCATCTAATGACGTACAATGGACATTACATATATATAATCTTAATGATATTAAAAAGAAAAAAAAAAGAAAAAAATGTCAATAATAATTAATTGTTATTTCATCCAAAGAAAATAATTATTAATATAAAATGTTTTCTTATTGAAAAAAAAAAAAAAAAAAAAAAAGAATTATTATATAAAAAATAAATTCAATCAATTTAAATGAATATAATCTATAATCGTTGATGCCAATCGTTAAATTTTCCATATATTTTTATCATTTTTTCTTTGTTAATGTGACAATTAAAAATCAATACGTTATCAAAACAATAGAACGTAATTATGATTCGTAATTATTATAATCAATACTTACAGTCCTATGAATTAATATAAACAATACTTACAGTCCTATGAATACATTGTCATTGTGATCCATTAATTTTTGTCCAAGATAAAAGTAAACATATATTACAGAAAGTGATGAAACGACGTAACAAAAAATCGTCAATTCTTCGGTTTTGCTCAGCTGAAAGGATAATATTTGGAGTACCTAGAAAAAAAGAGAAGAAAAAAAAGAAAGAGAAAAAAGAAAAAAAAAACAAAAGAAAACGAAAAAAAGGAGAAAGAAAAGGAGAAGAGAAAAGGGAAAAAGAAAGAACGAAGAAATTAAACAAACCAGAGCAAATTTCTGATCCAATGTCCACGACTATTCGTTATACGATTAATAAGCTCGTAAGTGTGACATCTTTTTCTTTTTTTCTCTTTTTTTCTTTTTTTTTCTTTTTTCCTTTTCTTTTCTCTTTCGCATTTGTTTTAGAAAAATACTTTTTCTCTTTTTTTGTTTGCTGTTTTTTTTTTTTTTTTCTTTTTTTTTTTTGCTTACGTAAAAGTAATCTATCACGACAAAAACGAACGCCAATGAACCTTCGAACAGAAGAAACGTTTCGTAAAATAATTTTATTAAATTGACGAATCTTGAAAAAGGAGCGGGGAAAAGAAAAAAAAAAGAAAAAAAAAAAGAAAAAAAAGGTAAACGAAATAAAAAAAAAAAGAGATAAAACGTATTACTGATATTATCGATATTAATTTTTTATAAATGTTAATTAAATAAATATGAAAAATATAAAAATTGTATACGAACTTGATCGTTTTATCGTAGAATTTGATGATATTAATTAACCATTCCTTTTCGTCGATTAATTCGATATTATTTTTAACATAATAAATATTATGTCGATTGTATTTAAATTTCTCGTCAATTCTCCATCTATAAAAAAAAAAAAAGAAAAAAAAAAAAAGGAAAAAAAAAAGGAGAAAAATAAAGAAAAATCCACAGGACAATTGCTTGTTAAATATTATAACGATTAATGATTTTTTCTAATTTATAATATTTCAATCGTAATCTTAACGATAACTCACACGACGATGTTCAAAAGAGCATAAGCATGCTGTATAACAGCTATGTACATTGAATAATTAGCAATCCCTATAAATGCTACGAGAACAATAATCATATATTGTATGGATATACCCAAGAAATAATTGATTTGATTTTTCAAAAAATAATCAATACGAAGTGGCAATGTTAATTCGTTTTCATTTATCCAACCAAAGATATATTGAAACATCTTTAACAAGGATGGAAATATCAAAAATGCTATATAAAGATTAAACCAAACTGAAATAATAAAAGTATCGATTATGATTTACAATGAATATATCTACGCCTTTTTCTTTCTTTTTTTTTTTTTTCTTTATATATATATATATATATATATATATATACATATATATAATGGGTTGTTCGGACAGTAATTTCGTTTTTCTTTTTTTTTTGTGATAACTAAAGACAATTTTCGTATAATGAAGAAATATTTTATTAAATTATATATTGGCCATTCTGATCCAATACCTTTTACCATCTTTCTGATAGTAGCATGATTCCACGCTTATAAAATTTTTGGTCTTTGCTGGCAAAAAACTGATCGAGGTGGTTTTTGACCTCCTCATTTGAAGTGAAGGTTTTACCGTGTAAAAAATTTTGCAGTGACCGGAACAAATAATAATCCGAAGGTGCTAGATCTGGAGAATATGGTGGGTGTGGCATTGTATCCCATTCAAGCTGTAAAAGCTTTTGGCGAGTGACCAAACTTGTATGAGGTCTCGTATTATCTTGGTGGAACACTACACCTTCTCTGTTGATTAATTCTGGCCTTTTCTGTTGAAGTGCATCATTCAGTTTGTCCAGCTGATAACAGTAGACTTCCGAATTAATTGTTGTGTTATCCGGTAAAATCTCAAAAAAAAAAACGATTCCTTTAAAATCCTATCAAACAGACAGCATCACCTTTTTTTGATGGATATTGGCTTTGGAAATGCTTTGAGCCGGATTCATCTTTTTTGCTCCATGATCTCTTACATTTGACATTGTTATATACAACCCATTTTTTGTCCCCAGTAATGATGCGCTTCAAAAATGGATCATTTTCGTGACGTTTGGGAAGCGAATCACAGACGTCAACGCAACGACACAAATTTCTCTCCATGAGAACATGGGGAACCCATATATCGAGCTTCGAGGTTAAACCCAGGCCTTTCAAGTGGTCATAAACAGTTGAATTTGATAAATTCAACCTCTCACCTATCTCACGTGTTGTTATTCGCCGGTTTGCATCAACTAATACCTTTATCGTGTCTTTATCAGTTTCAACCGGCCTTCCAGAACGTGGTGCATTTTCGACATCAAAATTGCCGGATCGAAATTTTGCAAACCAGTTTTGGCACTGGAGTACTGTTAACACATCTTCTCCATACACATCGGTTAATTTCTTTCTGGCTTGAACAGCATTTTTACCTTTTCTATAATAAAAAAAAGTAAAATATGACGAAAATGGTGCTTATTGCTCTCCATATTTAAAAGGGCACCAACCAAAAACTACTGCGTAGAATCAATTGGACTTTTTCACACACATAATACTTGCTATATCAATTCTCAAAACATATAAATGATTATGCGGCTTAAGTGTGAAGTTAGGTGCAAAAAAAAATACAATTAAATCCTCTGTCGGGAAAAAATAAAATTACTTTCCGAACCACTCAATATATATATATATATATATATATATATATATACATATATACCGAACATTTAAAACATAATTTATTTCAAGCCGTACTAGCGATTGCAATCGTACGAATTCTGCTAATGTGACCGTATCTTTTTAGAATCATCAATTCCGGTTTATTGGCAAGAACGTCCCAATCGCATTTGATACGATAAAGAATTTGTCTCATCTGAAATTCGTATATAAACATTCGCAATCGACGAATATTAAAATAAACGAGAGTATGTGTTTTATTATGGAAAGAAGATGAAGATAGAAGGAAAAGAAGAAAAAAGAAAAAAAAGAAACAATATTTTTAACGTAATACAAACAATTGCGCCGTTCGATAATAAATTGTAATAACAAGATCCAAAGCATAAAGTTGGCAACGTTATTTCCATTAGCTTAGCGATTGTTCTTATTTTTCCATCTGCCGTGTAAAGCGTATAAATCTATGGATGACGAGAAAAAAAAAAAAAATAAAAATAATTTTCCATTCAATTAATTGTTTATATTTGAACGAACAATGCTTGTCGAGCTTGTCTCGAATTATTCGAATTATTCGTTCCAAAAAAAAAAAAAAAAAAAAAAAAAGAAAAAAAAAACAAGTTACGAATAGATCGAAGAAAACATACGTGTTGAAATATCCCAAGGATTATCATAAGTACGATGAAACAAACATAAATCAATTGTTTAAACGACATCCGATATTCCCATAATCCAAGGAATTTAAATAATAAACGATTGTAAAAGTAATACTCGTTGTCGACAAAGTCCTTCTCTTTCAGAATCATACTTCCTTCTCATTTGACTTTCTAACATCGACTAACATCAATATCCCTTATATTTTCCCAACGTCATTAACTATTCTAATCATCCACCCTACATAGTAAACTCTTAATAATTTATTTTCATAGAAATGTCCATGTAATTGTATCGCGAATCGATATTAACCGTAAAACTTTTACAATGTTCCATAACTTTCTTACATTATCGATCAGTATTATTATAATGAAACGTCTGTCATTATTCCTCGACAATTACTTCATTTTCTTGAACCACCCCCACCCTACCAAGCTTTGCATTTTAAAGTACTTCATCCCTTCTCTCGCAGGCGCATGCGCTTTGCGTTACCAACCCCCTCTTTACTGTTCCATTCTTATGCAGTTTAATTTTGTCACTCGAACGTGACGGACGTGTCCTCGTCCATCAATAAAACAAAATCAATGTTAATGATTTAATTGAACAATATTTTTGATCTTATCATTTGTACGATAATGAAAAGTGTGATTAAAAAAAGTGGGAAAAAGGAAAGAAATAAACAGGGTGAGTCGTTAAAAACGGAACAACGTTTGCTTTTCTTTTCTTTTTTTTTTTTTTTTTTTTTTTTTTTTTGATTAAACGAAAGAATTGTTTAGGATAATAGTTAAACTATTTCCAGATGGAATATCGGAAAGTGCAAAGATATTTTTCTTAAGATTATAATTTTTGCAAAATTTCAAGACAATTCATATATATGTTTATATATTATTTTTTCTTTCTTTCTTTTTTTTTCTCTTTTTCTAATCCATCAACTTTGTTTTGTTTTGCTATATATCTTTCTTTCATGTATCTCCATATATTAAAAAAAAAAAAAAAAAGAAAAATTAACGAGAAAAAAATTACAAATCCGCGATTTATTATGAAATAATATTTGATGATACATGCAGATGTTAAAGGTCATAATTTTTTTATTGCAAAAAATTATAAAAAAAAAAAAGAAGTACATGAATGATAAGCCGATTCATAATTCATCATATATTCACGATCATATTTTTTAAAATTACATATATGCATATATAATTAAAGTATTGTGCATATATGTAGATATGATATAATATAATAATTTAATATATATCTATATAATGAATAAATGAATATATATATATATATATTTAATATAGAGTTATTATTTTATTAAATTTGATTAAAACAAAACAATATTCTATTAATTATTATGTTGAAATGAATCAATATGAACATTTATTTATTATTACCAGGAGATTAAAATTTATTATAAATTCAAAGTATTAAATACTATGGATACTTATATTAATACTAGGCATACATATATAAATAAATGAATATATATATATATATATATATATATATATATATATAAAAATCTTAGAAAATATAAAAAAGGATTCTAAGCAAAATTATTTCACTTATTGTTATTTGTGTACGTACTGCATAATATATGAATATATATATATATATATATATATATATATATATATATATATATATACATATATTTACATACATTTAATATAGAATTAATAATTTTTGAAGTTTTATATAGACAAAACTCTTGTCTATTAATTATTTCACTGAAATAATCAATTTGGAAATTAATTTGTCATTAGGAAGGAATTAAAATTTTTTTATAGATATTAAGTATTAATTAATAAGCATACTCACGCATACATGTAGAAATGTGAATATAACTTTGTAAAAAAAGAGTTCTTTGAAATATTTGATGTCTTTCACCTAAAAATCAAAGATACTATATTTTTAAAAGCATACATAGTAGTTTCCCACCATAAGATCGTTTTTGACAGTTAAAATCATTGCATGTTATAGAATACCATAGCGAAAGAAAATGACGAACGCATTAACTGTTGAAAAATATTTCGATTAGTATAAACTCTTGGGTATCAATCATAGACTATATATATTTATGTCTTCAAAATCAATTACCGAGGCAAACAGGTCGTGGGATATATCTTTTACATCCTCTATAGATAAATTGTATAATCTCATGCCCTTCATTAACAAAAAAAGTAACATTTTTTGGGTTTTCAATGATAACAAATAAAACGGAATTTGACTGCTGGAATAAAAAATAATTAATCTTACATAAACCATATATTCATGAGACAGGATAGGATAAAATAAAAAAAAAAAAATAATATTGAATTAGTATATAAATTTGTGCGAATTGAACAAACATGAAGAACATTATCATACTTTTTTCGCCAAATGACAAGAATCACGTGAGATATTTTATTAAATGCGAAACTTGCTGTCATTGTACTTTACCGAAAATGCATTGAAAATTTGTCGAAAGATATATGAACATATTTTCTATCATTCCAATTAATGACATAAAAGATAATTGTTATGAGAGATATTCAAGATGAAATAAAAATTGCACAACATTACGGGCTGCTAGAAAAATTACATACAAACCGAATAAAAATACATACAGTGTTGCAAATACGTTGTTGTTGTTGTTTATCAATTTTTGTCCGAGAAAAAAATAAGTATATATTACGAATAGAGATGCGACAATGTAACAAATATTTTTTAATTCTTCAGTTCTATTTAACTTGAAAGAAAGTATCTGAAATATCTTATAGAACAAATATTTCATTCTTAATCGATTATTAATCAAAGCTGAGAATATATTTGTAAGTTAAGAATTATTTTTATTTCAAAATAAAAAGAAAGAAGAAATATCTTACATAAAAATAATCTAACATGATAAAAATCGATACCAATAACACCTCGAACAGATTCACCTTCTCGTAAAATAGTTTAATCAAATTAACAAAGCTTAAAAGAAAAAGAGAAGATATTGTAATGATTAAAACCTTTCAATCGACGTATTGAAATAATAATTAATCGGCGTAAATAATTAAAACATCATATAAATAGAAATGTAAGATTGGATACAAACTCATTTGCGTTATTATAAAATACTATGATATCGATCATCCACTCGTTCTCTTTTACCAATTCGGCATTATTATCGGCACAGTAGAAATAATTTGGTTCTTTTTTAAATCTTTCATTTACTCTCAATCTACAATAAATCATTGATAATACAAGCTGACAGATATCAAATTGACATATTCGCTGTTGCACAATATTAAATATCATCTATATTGATTACTCACTCAACGATATTAAATAATGCACAAGCGTGTTGTATTACTGCTACAAACATAGAATAGTTTGCAACTCCTACAGTGCAAAAGATGAATATATTTTGGCATTGAAAAAAAAGTTGAAAATAGTAACGCATTTGACTTTTCATATAAAAATCAAAACGCATTGGTAACATCAATTCTGTTCTATCTATTGCACCAAAAATATATTGAAAGTTACTTAACCAAGATGGGAACATCAACATGGCAATATACAAATAGAAACAGACTAAAAGATAAAAATATGCGTAATAGATTTTGAATAGGACAATCATTTATGATATGTTTGTGTTATTTTTCTGACTTGCTATTATAACCGTATTCTTTCTGCTTAAATAGGCATATTTTTTCAATATCTCCAATTCCGGTTGATATTTTATGTCGTCCCAGTCACATTTGATACGATTAAGAATTTTCTTCATCTGAAATTTTGCATTTATTACTACAAATGTATTATTTAAAACGCCACGCGAATTTAATGTCTATGATTTGCAAAAAAAAAAAAAAAAATAAAATCAGATATATGTTATTCCAATGAGATACAAACAATTGCACCATTCCTGAGCTGATTGTAATAACAACATCCGAAGCATAAAGTAGGCAAAATAATTTCCAATAATTTAGCGTATGATGCTATTTTTCTTTCTAACGTGAGTAATATATAAATCTAAAGGTACAAAATCTTCCATATTATTCATATTTATTCAAAAAATATAGAAGACATTTTCAAATTATTCAATTATTAAATATATTATAATTTAGTATCAATCAAGTTTACGTACCTCTTCAAATAATCCAATAATTAAGAAAATATTAATATAACATACGTAAATCAGCTTCTTAAACGATGTCTGATATTCCCATAATCCAAGGAGTCTAAATAATAGACGATTGTAAACGTAATACTCGTTGTTGACAAAATCTTCCTCTTTGAAAATCATACTTCCGTCTATTCTGACTTCCTAACACCGACTCAGCACCCTACATTCGCCTAACATCATTAACTATTCTAATCATCCCCTATCTAGTAATCTCTTAATAATTCAATTTGATAGACACCTTCAGAAATTATCTTATAATCTATAATAAAACTTTCACAATGTTCTATACCATTCTCACATTGTCGACCAGTATTATACAATTAAACACCTGTGTCATTTCTCGACAATTACTTCATTTTCTTATCCCAACTTTGCATTATAAATTACTCCATCCCTTCTCTCGCAAGCGCATGCGCCTTGCTAATCCATCCCTTCTTGTCGTCCCAGTCGCTCGCAGTTTACTTTTGTCACACGAACGTGATGGATCTGTTCTGTACTTCAGCAAAAAAGTAACTGCGATAGTATTTAACGCGTCAACGTTTTATTTCTATCGTTTGTATAGTAATAAGTGTAATAAAAAATGATCATTCGATGTTAATATCCATCCGAAAGATTGTTCCTTTGTTCTGGTAAAGAAATAAGCAGGGTCACTAATAACAAGTCAACGTTCTTTTTGATTGAACGAAAAATTTGTTCAGTACAATAGTTAAACTATTTCAAGATGAATATCGGACAGTGTGAAGATGTTTTTACTTTTCAAGACCATCGATAAAATCTTTCTTTTTACGTAAACCTTCAACTACGTCTTCGCAATATATTTCCTTCTATATTTTTATATTTTTTTTATATTTGCACCATTAGAAAATTTTGCACCATTAGAAAAATTTGCACAAATAGATAAGAAACATTTAATGAAAAAAAAAAAAAATAATTACTTCGTGATTTATTTTGAAATAATATTTGATGATTCATGCAGCTATTATAGGACATATTTTTCCATCGCAAGGAATTAAAAAAAAATAATAAAAGAAAGGAATTATTCATAATTGACTATATATTCATGTTCGTATTTCTTCTATTACATACATGCATATTTACCTAAATTATTGTATGTTCGCACATGTGTTTGTATTTGTGTGTGTGTGTGTGTGTATATTTCTTTCATATATTAAAATCTTATTACAAATTTAAAAAAATGACAAAGCAAAATTATTTTACTTATGTTATATATATATATAATGTAGAATCATTTTCTTAAGTTTCATTTAAACATAATACTTTTCTATTAAATATTCTGTTAAATTAATCAAGTTAAAAATTTTTTTGTGATTACGAAGAGATTAAGATTTGTTATAAATGCGAAATATTAAATAATACACACACTCATGCACAAACATGTAGAAATGTAAACATGTAAAAAAGATTTTGTGTCTTTGACATAAAAACCAATGATAATATATTCTCAAAAGAATACATAATCGATTACTATCATAGAGCGTTAAAATTCATTGCATTTTATAGAATACCATAGCGAAAGAGAACGAAGAACGCATTAACTATTAAAAAATATTTCGATTAGTATAAAATAATTGTGACCAATCATAAACTAGATATAACTACGTATTCAAAATCAATTACCGAGGCAAACATACCGTGGGATATATTTTTTACACCCTCCACGGATAAATTACATAATCTCATGCTTCTCATTATCAAAAAAAGTAATATTTTTTGCGCTTTCAATGATAACAAATAAAACGGAACTTGACAGCTGGAAAGAAAATAATTGATCTTACATAATACATATATTCATAGGTCAAGATTGGATAAAATACAAAAAAGAAAAAAAAAAAAAAAAGAAATTATTAAATTAAATATGAAGAAAATCAATAAATTTCTTCGCCAATTTATATAAAAAAAAAAATTACGTTCGATATTTCGTTCAATGAGCAACTTACTGTCATTGAGATTTTCCGAACGTATTGAGAATTTGACAGAAAAGAATTAAACATATTTCTACCATTCGAATTAATGATATAAATGGTAATTACATATTCAACATGTACAAAATTACAGAACAACAAAAACTATCCGTATCAATCAAATAAAAATACCTACAGTATTATAAATACGTTGTTGCTGTGCTCTATCAATTTTTGTCCGAGAAAAAAATAAGTATATATTACGAAGAGAGATCCGACAATGTAACAAATATTTGTTAATTCATCAATTTCATTCAGCTTGAAAGAAAGTATCTGAAATATCTTATAGAACAAATATTTCATTATTAAATCGATTATTAATCAAAGCTGAGAATATATTTGTGAGTTAACAATTATTTTTATTTACAAAAAAAAAAAAAAAAAAAGAAAAAAAAGAGAAAAGAGAATAAGTAATATCTTACATAAAAATAATCTAACATGACGAAGATCGAGGCCAATAACGCCTCGAATAGATGCATCTTCTCGTAAAACAGTTTAATCAAATTGACGAATCTGGAAAGAAAAATTCAGAAAGGAAATGTCGCGATATTAAAACTTTTCAATCGACATATTGTACAAAGAATTAAAACACTGTATACATGAACATATAAGGTAGAATACAAACTCATTTGCGTTATTATAAAAAATTATAATATCGACCAGCCACTCCTTTTCCTTGGCCAATTCGGTGTTACTATTGGCATAACAAAAATAATTTGGTTCTCCTTTAAATCCTTCATTTATTCTGAATCTACAATAAATCAATGATAATACAAGCTGCATATTTCAAATTGATAGATTCGCTGTTGCATAATATTAAATATCGTTGATATTGATAACTCACTCGACGATATTGAACAGTGCACAAGCGTGCTGTATTACTGCTACAAACATTGAATAATTAGCAACACCTATAGTGCAAAGGACAATTATAAATAGGTATTGAAGAAAAAGTTGAAAGTAGTAAAGCATATGACTTTTCATATGAAATTCATAATATAGTGGTAATATCAATTCTGTTCTATTTAATCCACCAAAAATGTATTGAAAGTTAATTATCCAAGATGGAAACATCAACAGGCCAATATACAAATAGAAAGAGACTAAAAGATAAAAATATGTATAATAGATTTTTATGGGATAAAGATTTGTTTGAATTATTTTTCTGACTTGCTATCAAAATCGTCAATTTTTTGCTTAATTGGGCATATTTTTTTAATATCTCCAATTCCGGTTTATTCGTAATATCATCCCAGTCGCAATTGATACGATTAAGAATTTTCTGCATCTGAAATTTGAATTTAATTCCACAAATTTGTTACTTACAATAGCACGTGTATATATCGATTGTAATTTTCATAAAAGAAAATATAAAAGTTCTCCCAATGAGCTACAGACGATTGCACCATTCCTTAGAAGATTGTAATAACAACATCCGAAACATAAAGCAGGCAAAATAGTTTCCAATGATTTGGCATAGATTCCTATTTTTCGTTCTGACGAAAAAAGTACATAAATCTAAAGGTACAAAATCTTCCATAATATTCATATTCAATAAAAAGAAATAAGAGACATTATTAAATTATTAATATGTTAAATATAATATAATTGAGTGTTAATCAAGCCTACAAAACTTACCTCTTCAAATAATGCAAGAATTAAGAAAATATTAATAAAACAAACGTAAATCAGCTTCTTAAACGATGTCTGATATTCCCATAATCCAAGGAGTCTAAATAACAGACGATTGTAAACGTAATACTCGTTGTTGACAATGTCTTCCACTTTGAAAATCATACTTCCGTCTATTCTGACTTCCTAACGCCGACTGGCTACAGCCCACGTACATTCGCCTAACATCATTAACTATTCTAATCATCCCCTATCTAGTAATCTCTTAAAAATTCAATTTGATAGACACCTTCAGAAATAATCTTACAATCTATAATAAAACTTTCAAAATGTACTATACCATTCTCACATTGTCGATCAGTATTATACAATTAAACACCTGTGTCATTTCCCAATAATTACTACATTTTCTTACCCCAACTTTGCATTATAAAGTACTCCATCCCTTCTCTCGCAAGCGCATGCGCTTTGCGAATCTACCCCTCCTAACCGTCCTATTCTCTCGCAGTTCAACTTTCTCAGTCGAACGCAACAGACGTATCCTGAAATTTAGCAAAAAAGAATATGTGTTAGCATTTAACACGTCAGCGTTATCATTTGTACGGTAATAAGTGTGATTACAAGTGATCGTTCGATGTTAAATACCTATCGTAACGATCGTTCGTTTTGTTTGGCCAAAATAATATACACGGTGTGTCACTAAAAACAGGATAACGTTATTTTTGATTTTATTAAAGAATAGTTAAGAACAATTGTTAAACTGTTTCAAAGTGAATGTCAGAAATTGTAGAGTTTTTTTTATAAAGATTATATTTTACACAAGTTTTCAAGATCATCCATGAAATGTGTTTTTTTTTATGTAATTCTTCATACTATGTTTTCGCTTTATATTCCCTTTCAGATCTTCCATAAAAAAAAAGTAAAGATAATGAAAAAAAGGAAGTAATTCGTAAATTTATTATGAAATAATATTTTGTGATTCATGCAGCTGTTAAAGGTCATACATTTTTCTCACGAAAAAACTAAAAAAAGGATGTCGGATGGTGAAAAAAACTAGCTCCTAATTAGCTATTCATTTACAATCGTAATTTTTTTAATTACACACAGGCATATATACATAAATTATTATATATTTATATATATATATATATATATACATATATATATATATATATATATA
Source organism: Vespa crabro (assembly GCF_910589235.1). Lineage (NCBI taxonomy): Eukaryota > Metazoa > Arthropoda > Insecta > Hymenoptera > Vespidae > Vespa > Vespa crabro. The sequence goes on from NC_060979.1 coordinate 2,047,908, forward strand.
TATATATATATATATATATATACAAGCATATTTACATACCTACACACTGATTGAACAAAATGATGGATATTTTGTTCAATTCCCGAAAGTTTATTACATTCCAACGAAATCAATTGAAAAATGTGTGGCATAAACAAACTAGAGGAATTATTAATATAGATTTTTGATTATATGAGCTATAATTATTCGAAACAATAGTTCAATAGTAAAATTGTTTTAATGAATTGTTTTAGTGAATGTGGAATAGTGTAAGGAATATTTTCTACAGATAATTTCTTTTCACGATTTCAAGTTCATTGATACCTGTTCCTTGCTTTTTTTTTCTTTCCATTAACCAAAATTAAATAAAATCTATAATGAATTCTTTTTTTCCTATTAATTTATTTCGCTTATCATTTAAATTAAAAAATAAAAATAAAGAAAGTGATTAATTCGCTTATGTATATACATATAATATAGAATTATTAATTTTTCAAGTTTCATTTAAACTGAACACTTTTCCGTTAATTATTTCACTGAAATAATCAGTTTCAGAATTTATTTTGTCATTATGAAGAGATTAAAAATCAGTTTCAGAATTTATTTTCTCATTATGAAGAGATTAAAATTTCAAGTGTTAAATACTACACATACTCACGCATACATATAGAAATGTGAATAGAACTATTCAAAGAAATACTTTTTGAATACATTTAATCTTTTTGATTTAAAAACCAAAAATATATTTTCAGATGAATACATAATATTTTACCATCATAGATCTCGACAATCTAATTCATACCATTTTATAAAATACCATAGCAAAAGAAAATGACGAGCGCATTAACTATTAAAAAATATTTCGATTAATATAAAATGTCATGTGCCAATCATAGACTATACATATATATATCTACGTGTTCAAAGTATATTACCGAGGCAAACATATCGTGAGATATATCATTCACACCCTGCACGGATAAATTGCATACCCTCATGCTCTTCATTATCAAAAGAAGTAACATTTTCTGCGTTTTCAATGACAACAAATAAAACGGAACTTGACAGCTGGAAACAAAATAATTGATCCTACATAAAACATAAAAAATTATATTGTATTGATATATAAACTCGTGCTGATTGGTGAAATATGAAGAAAGTGATCATACTTTTTTAGCCAAATGAAAAAAATCACATTTGATATTTCGCTCAATATGCAACATACTGTCATTAGAGTTTACAGGCCGCACTGAGAATTTGTAGGAATAAATATAAATATATTTCTATCATTCGAAGTAATGAAGTAATAAGTAATTATTACGAGAGATATTGAACATACAATGAAAACCAGACAAAATTACGTACTGCTAGAACAATTCGTACAAACAAAATGAAAATACTTACAGTGTTGCAAATACATAATTGTTGTGGTCTATCAATTTTTGTCCAAGAAAAAAATAAGTATATATCACAAATAGAGATGCAACAACGTAACAAATATTTGTCAATTCTTCTATTTTATTTAACTTTAAAGAAAATATCTGAAATAACTTATTAAACATATTTCTCATTATTAATCAATTATTTACCAACTCTATACATATATTTGTAAGTTAAAAATTATTTTTATTTCAAAATAAAAAGAAAGAAGAAATATCTTACATAAATATAATCTAACATGATAAAAATCGATACCATTAACACCTCGAACAGATTCGTCTTCTCGTAAAACAGTTTAATCAAATTGACAAATCTTGAAACAAATCAAATAAAAAATATCGTAAGATTAAAACTTTTCAATCGAAATATTGTATAAAGAATTAAAACAGTATGTAGACAGATATGTAAGATTGGATACAAACTTAATTGCGTTATTATAAAAAATTATAATATCGATCAGCCACTCGTCTTCCTTTGCCAATTTGGCGTTACTATTGACATAACAGAAATAATTTCGTTCTATTTTAAATCTTTCATTTATTCTGAATCTACAATAAATCAATGATAACACAAGCTGCATACTTCGTATTGACAGATTCATTTTTTCGTCATATTAAATATCGTTCACATTAATTACTTACTCGACGATGTTAAACAGTGCACAAGCATGCTGTACAATTGCTACGAACATGGAGTAGTATGCAACTCCTACTGTGCAAAGGAGAATTATAAATAAGTATTGAAGAGAAAGTTGAAAGTAGTAACGCATTTGACTTTTCATATAAAATTCGAAACGTATTGGTAACATCAGTTCTGTTTTATTTATTGCGCCAAAAAAGTATTGAATGTTACTTAACCAAGACGGAAACATCATAAATGCAATATAAAGATAGTAGAAGACTAAAAGGTAAAAACAAGCGTAGTTGATTTTGATAGGACAATCATTTATAATATGTTTGAATTATTTTCCTCACTTGAAATTACAACTGTCAATTTTCTACTTAATTGGGCATATTTTTTCAATATCTCCAATTCCTGTTGATTCGTTATGTTGTCCCAGTCAAATTTGATACGATTAAGAATTTTCTTCATCTGAAATTTGCATTTACGTATTCAATTTTGTTACTTACAATAGCACACGAATAATTTATCAATCATAATTTGCAAAAAAGAAAATATATAATTTTTCCCAATGAGCTACAGACAATTGTACCACTCTTTAGCAAATTGTAATAACAAGATCCATAGCATAGAGTAAGCACAATTCTTTCCAATAATTTAGGATTTGATACTATTTTTCGTTTTGATGAGATTAATATATAAATCTGAAGACACAAATACTTCCGTTTTATTCATATTTAATAAAAAAAAATAAAAGACATTAAAAAATTATTCATATGTTAAATATAATATGATTGAGTGTTAATCAAGCCTACAAAACTTACCTCTTCAAATAATGCAAGAATTAAGAAAATATTAATAAAACAAACGTAAATCAGCTTCTTAAACGATGTCTGATATTCCCATAATCCAAGGAGTCTAAATAACAGACGATTGTAAACGTAATACTCGTTGTTGACAATGTCTTCCACTTTGAAAATCATACTTCCGTCTATTCTGACTTCCTAACGCCGACTGGCTACAGCCCACGTACATTCGCCTAACATCATTAACTATTCTAATCATCCCCTATCTAGTAATCTCTTAAAAATTCAATTTGATAGACACCTTCAGAAATAATCTTACAATCTATAATAAAACTTTCAAAATGTACTATACCATTCTCACATTGTCGATCAGTATTATACAATTAAACACCTGTGTCATTTCCCAATAATTACTACATTTTCTTACCCCAACTTTGCATTATAAAGTACTCCATCCCTTCTCTCGCAAGCGCATGCGCTTTGCGAATCTACCCCTCCTAACCGTCCTATTCTCTCGCAGTTCAACTTTCTCAGTCGAACGCAACAGACGTATCCTGAAATTTAGCAAAAAAGAATATGTGTTAGCATTTAACACGTCAGCGTTATCATTTGTACGGTAATAAGTGTGATTACAAGTGATCGTTCGATGTTAAATACCTATCGTAACGATCGTTCGTTTTGTTAGGCCAAAATAATATACACGGTGTGTCACTAAAAACAGGATAACGTTATTTTTGATTTTATTAAAGAATAGTTAAGAACAATTGTTAAACTATTTCAAAGTGAATGTCGGACATTGTAGAGTTGTTTTTATAAAGATTATATTTTCCGCAAAATTTCAAAACCATTCATGAAATGTGTTCTTTCCTTACGTAATTCTCCAAATATGTTTTTGCTTTACAATCCCTTCTAGAACTTACATAAAAAGAAAAAGTAAAGATTATGAAGAAAAGTAATTAATTCGTAAATTTATTATGAAATAATATTTAGTGATTCATGCAGCTGTGAAGATTATACTTTTTTATCACAAAAGATAATTATAAAAATTAAAATAAGAAGGTCGGATGATAAAAAAAAACATCCCCTAATTGCCTATACATTCACAAACGTATTTTTTTAATTACACACGTGCATATATATATAAATTATTATATATTTATACATACATATATATATATATATATATATATATATATATATATATATATATGTATAATATAGAATTATTAATTTTTCAAGTTTCATTTGAACTGAACTCTTTCCATTAATTATTTCACTGAAATAATTAGTTTCAGAATTTGTTTTGTCATTATGAGGAGGTTAAAATTTGATAAATTTCAAGTACTAAATACTACACATACTCACGCATACATATAGAAATGTGAATAGAACTATTCAAACGAAATACTTTTTGGATATATTTAATGTTTTTGGCCTAAAAACCAAAAATACTATATTTTCGGATGAATACATAATATTTTACCATTCATAGATCTCGACAATCCAATTCATATCATTTTATAGAATACCATAGCAAATGAAAATGACGAGCGCATTAACTATTAAAAAATATTTTGATTAGTATAAAATGTCGTGTGCCAATCATAAACTACATACATATATCTACGTGTTCAAAGTAAATTACCGAGGCAACCATATCGTGAGATATATCATTCACACCCTGCAAGGATAAATTGCATACCCTCATGCTCTTCATTATCAAAAAAAGTAACATTTTCTGCGATTTCAATGATAACAAATAAAACGGAACTTGACAACTGGAAAGAAAATAATTGATCTTATATAAAATATATATTCATGAGTCAGGATAGTATAAAATATGAAAAATTATATTGTATTGATATATAAACTCGTGCTGATTGGTGAAATATGAAGAAAGTCATCATACTTTTTTAGCCAAATGAAAAAAATCACATTTGATATTTCGCTCAATATGCAACATACTGTCATTAGTGTTTACAGGCCGCACTGAGAATTTGTAGGAATAAATATAAATATATTTCTATCATTCGAAGTAATGAAATAATAAGTAATTATTACGAGAGATATTGAACATACAATGAAAACCAGACAAAATTACGTACTGCTAGAACAATTCGTACAAACAAAATGAAAATACTTACAGTGTTGCAAATACGTAATTGTTGTGGTCTATCAATTTTTGTCCAAGAAAAAAATAAGTATATATCACAAATAGAGATGCAACAACGTAACAAATATTTGTCAATTCTTCAATTTTATTTAACTTTAATGAAAATACCTGAAATAATTTATTAAACATATTTCTCATTATTAATCAATTATTTATCAACTCTATACATATATTTGTAAGTTAAAAATTATTTTTATTTCAAAATAAAAAGAAAGAAGAAATATCTTACATAAAAGTAATCTAACATGAGAAAAATCGACATCATTAATACCTCAAACAGATTCGTCTTCTCATAAAACAATTTAATCAAATTGACAAATCTTGAAAACAATTCAGAAAGGAAATATCGTAAAATTAAAACTTTTCAATCGAAATATTGTATAAACAATTAAAACAGTATGTAGATAGACATGTAAAATTGGATACAAACTCATTTGCGTTATTATAAAAAATTATAATATCGATCACCCACTCCTTTTCCTTGACCAATTCGGCGTTACTATTGGCATAACAAAAATAATTTGGTTCTCCTTTAAATCTTTCATTTATTCTGAATCTACAATAAATCAATGATAACACAAGCTGCATACTTCGTATTGACAGATTCATTTTTTCGGCATATTAAATATCGTTCATATTGATTACTTACTCGACGATGTTAAACAGTGCACAAGAATGCTGTACAATTGCTACGAACATGGAATAGTATGCAACTCCTACTGTGCAAAAAATGATTATAATTTGGTATTCAAGAGAAAGTTGAATATAATAGTGCATTTGTCTTATCATATAAAATTCGTAACGCATTGGTAATATCAATTCTGTTTTATTTATTGCGCCAAAAAAGTATTGAATGTTACTTAAGCAAGACGGAAACATCAAAAATGCAATATACAGATAGTAGAAGACTAAAAGGTAAAAACAAGCATAATTGATTTGGATAGGACAATAATTTACAACGTGTTTGAGTTATTTTCCTAACTTGCTATTACAATCGTCAACTTTTTGCTTAAGTCGGCATATTTTTTCAGTATCTCCAATTCCGATTGATATTTTATGTCGTCCCAATCACATTTGATACGATTAAGAATTTTCTTCATCTGAAACTTCCATTTATGTGTACAAATTTATAAAATACAATGGCATTCGAATATATCGTTTGTAATTTGCAAAAAAAAAAATATACACATATAATATAAAAATATATTCAATGAGCTACAAACAATTACACCATTCCTTAGCAGATTATAATAACAAGATCCATGGCATAAAGAAGGCAAAATAATTTCCAATAATTTAGCGTATGATGCTATTTTTCTTTCTAACGTGAATAATATATAAATCTGAAGGTATAAAATCATCTATATTATTTATATTTAATAAAAAAAAATTAGAAAACATTTTTAATTATTCAAAAAATATAGCCTAATTGAGTTTTAATCAAGTCTATGATACTTACCTCTTCAGATAATGCAATAATAATAGTAATATTAATATAACAAACATAAATCAGTTTTGTATACGATCTCTGATATTCCCATAATCCAAGGAGTCTAAATAACAGACGATTGTAAACGTAATACTCGTTGTTGACAAAATATTCCTCTTTGGAAATCATACTTCCGTCTATTCTGATTTCCTAACGCCGACTGGCTACAGCCCCCGTACATTCGCCTAACATCATTAACTATTCTAATCATCCCCTATCTAGTAATCTCTTAATAATTCAATTTGATAGACACCTTCAGAAATTATCTTACAATCTATAATAAAACTTTCACAATGTACTATACCATTCTCACATTGTCGACCAGTATTATACAATTAAACACCTGTGTTATTTCTCGACAATTACTACATTTTCTTACCCCAACTTTACATAATAAAGTACTCTATCCCTTCTCTCGCAAGCGCATGCGATTTGCGAATCTACCCCTTCTTGCCATCCCATTCTTCCGCAGTTTACTTTTGTCACTCGATCGTGACAGACGTATTCTGGATTTCATGATAATAAAATAAAATTCGTGTTAGTACTTAACGCGTAAATGTTATATTCTTTT
>NC_060979.1:2059986-2092486 GCF_910589235.1 Vespa crabro
CTCTCTCTTGGTTTGCTTCTGTGTTCCGTTTCATTCGGTTCCGCTCTGTTCTACCTACCTATCTCTCTCTTTCTCTCTCTCTCTCTTACTCTCTCCTTCTCTGTTATTCTTTGAAAGAGAAAAAGAGAAAGAAAAAGAGGAGGGAGAGAGAAAGAGAGAAAGAGAAAGAGACACATAGGTGAGCGGCATGGCATGAGAGTGTATAACGTCGCCCTCTGAAAGGCGCGCACCAGCCCCCCCAGCCCCTCCTCACCTCCTTTTGCCCCACCACTAGTATCTCTGCCAAACCCCTCTACCCATCCCCCTCCTCTCTTTCTCTCTCTCTCTTTCTCTCTTTCTCTCTTTCCTTTCTCCTCAACCCTAACCAACGTTTTACCATCACCAACTTCAACACTCCATACCATATATTCCTTATGTGAATTGTGTACGTACGAGTAGCTCTCTCTCTGAGGATATACACGCACCGAAAAATCTCCTCCTCCTCCTCCTCCTCCTCCTCCTCCTCTTTCTTCTTCTTCTTCTGCTTCTTCTTCTTCTTCTTCTTCTTCTTCTTCTTCTTCTTCTCCGTCTTCTACTCCCCTTCTTTATTTTTTCGTCGTCGTTCTTTTATATTTTTTTCCGTATATCTTTTTTCTTCCCTTTTCTTATCTTTTCTTTTTGTTTTATTTCGTTTGGTTTTGTTTTTTTCTTTTTTCCTTTTTTCTTTTTTCCTTCTCTGTTCTTGTTTTTTCCCTTTTCGAGATGCGCGCATGCAAATATACGATTTAGCATCAATAGGATCCAGATCCAGACGAAGATAAGAAACAGCCAATATCGAGATTAGTTGGATAGAGAGAAAGAGAGAGAGAGACAGAGAGAGAGAGAGAGAGAGAGAGAGAGAGAGAGAGAGAGATAGGAGTCGTATTTGATTTTTTTTCGAAAGTTACGTTCAGAGAAATTATTTGGATTATAATCATTTCCTTTCCTTTTTGGTCTATTTATCATTTTAATTATCATACCGATGATCGTTCTCCGATTTGAAATTAGCGCTTTAATTTCTCTCTTTTTTTCTTTTTTTCTTTTTTCTTTTTTCTTTTTTCTTTCCATAATACAACGAGTAATTCGCTATAATCGTAAAAATTTCAGAATGAAAATTTGATAGAAATCATTTGAATTCTAATTTTAAATCCAATTAGATTTTGAAATTATTTAGATTTTGATTTTATGATTAATTTCTTCGTTTATAATTACGTTGATGACATGAGACTATTTGAAATTAACGCCTTAATATTTTTTTTTGTTTTTTTTTTTTGTTTTTTAATAATACGTTTAAAAATAATACAGCGACGTCGTTATCGTTCGAATTATAATGAAAATTTGAAAGACATATTATGGTGATCGTTAAAGTTAAAATTTTGAAATTCTAATTACATTGAATTTCAATTTTAAATAATATGAAATTAATTTGAAATTTTTACCTTAATTTTTGTTAAAAATAATATATTATTTGACTATATTCAAAAGTGATATTCGTATGTTGTAATCGTTCGAATTAAAATTTATGTAATAGAGATCATTTAGATCTTTTTTCGATATCTTCAATTATTTGATCATTCATGGACACATTTTTAAAGTTATTCTTTTTTTCTTTTTTTTTTTTTTTTTTTTCTTCTGTTTCTTAATAAAAACAAATTCCTTCCACTGTCGCCATTTATTTATTTGTTCGAATTTATTTATTCGAGCTATCGACATTTATTTATTTACCAATGATAATCGAAAATTGTACATTTTAAGCAAATACATTTTCACGAGTAAATCGATCGATATTTTTCATTTCAGATGTTGCGATCCTTCGAAATAATGGCGACGATCCGACACAATCGATGTTCCAAGAAATCGAAGAAACTAAAGATTTACGAATGACTGCGCCGTATCGTCGATATTTCGACTTAAAAAAATAAAATAAAATAAAACAAAACGTACGAAGCAAAATAAAACGAGACAAAATTGCGACATAACAGAAAAAAAAAGAAAAAAAAGAAACTGAAACTTACGTTGTAACGTGCATGAAAGAAAAAAAGAAGAAAAAAAGGAAAAAGGAAAAGAAAAAAATAGAAGAAGAAAAATTAGAATTTCTCGTGGAGTAATTTTTTTTCTCTTCTTCGGTTAAGAAAAATAAAATCAAATGAAAGAAAACAAATGACAAATGAACAAATAAAATAAAGGGAAATAAAATAGAACAAAATTGCGACGTAAAACTGAGATTTACTGTATACCGTACGTGAAAAAAAAAAGAAAAAGGAAAAAAAAAAAAGAAGAAAAAGAAGAAAAATTTTAATTTCTCCTGTAATAATTTTCTTTCTGCATTTAAGAAAAATAAAATAAAATAAAATAAAATAAAACGAAATAAGAATTGAAATAGAAGAAAGGAAGAAAGAAAAAAAAAAAAAAGGAAGAAAAAAAGATAAAAGTATAAAATAAAAAATGTTCTAAAATGATCAATTAATTTTCTACCTTCCTTTCTCTATCCCCCTCCCCCTCCTCCACTCGGCCGTCATCATTCAAGCCATAAAACTTCCCCCTTTGCTCGCTTTAATTTCTATCCAAAAAATTCACACGAATTTAGCTCTGTGATTTTAATCACGTGTCGTCTTATAATACTTTGTAAAAGAAAAAAAAAAAAAAAAACCATCTGAAATTCAAAAGAAAAAAAAAAAAGAAAAAAAAAGAAAAAGAAAGAAAGACAAAAAAAAATAGAAAGAATGATACAATCAAAAACTTCACATGTCTTTATTTCATAGAGCAAAAGAGACAGACGGAGAGAGAGAGAGAGACATAGAGACATAGAGAGAGAGAGAGAGAGAGAGAGAGAGAGAGAGAGAGAGAGAGAGAGAGAATACGTACGTAAGGTGTCGCGACTTCCTCCTCTTGAAGTCTCAGGATAACGAGGAGAGGTGGTACACACCTGCCGTATACAGAAAGGAGGAACGATGGAAACATTTTTTTCTTCCTCTTTCTTCCTCTTTGTTTTTTTTTTCTCTCTCTCTCTTTCCTTCCTTTCTTTTTTTTAATGCGGTGACTCTCTCTCGTATACCGCAAAAGTTAGTAGATCGAAAGGGTGGAGGAAGGGGGGAAAGGAGAAGGTAGGTAGGTAGGTAGGTAGGTAGGTAGGTAGGTAGGTAGGTAGGTAGGTAGGTAGGTAGGTAGGTAGGTAGGTAGGTAGGTAGGTAGAAGAGTTCCCTTTTAGTCCTATGTATTGCTTACATATACATATATACATACATACAAACATACATACATATATATATATATATATATATATATATATATATATATATATATATATGTACGTATATGCGTGTGTCTCTTTTCAACTCATTCTTTACCATTTCCCTATCTCTCTTTCTCTCTCTCTCTCTCTCTCTCTCTCTCTCTCTCTCTCTCTCTACACTAAACTTATTTATTCCTTTCTCCTTTGGTTGGTTCCTTTTCTTCTTATTTATCTTCTTCTTCTTCTTCTTCTTCTTTATCTTCTTCTTCTTCTTCTTCTTCTTCCTCTTCTTCTTCTTCTTCTTTATTTCTATCCTTTTGCCCGTTTTCTGCTTCCGCAAACGACAGCCGCTTATTTATACCCCGTCTTTGCATCGCGTCGGGACCCTAACAGAAGGGAGCTTTTGCGTATACTCTGCTGCTTGCTGCTGCTGCTGTTGCTGCTGCTACTTGCTACTTGCTACTTGCTGCTGTTGCTGCTGGCTCTGTTTGGGTGATGCTGATGCCGATGCAGAAGCTACTTCTTCGTCGATCCTTGCTGTTTACTCTTCTCTCTCTCTCTCTCTCTCTCTGTCTCTCTCTGTTATTCTTACATACATACGTCTTTTCCGGATCTTTTATCTTTCTCTTTTCATCCTTTTGTCCTTCTCTCTCTCTCTCTCTCTCTCTAGCTTTGATTCTAGCTCTGTCTCTATCTCTGTCACTGTCTCCTTCTTTCTTTCTCTCTTCCTCTATTTCTCTTTCTCTCTTCTCATTCTCTCTCTCTCTCTCTCTCTCTTTATTCTCTTATTGTGGTTAGGGAGAGACATCAACGGGTAGGAGGTACTTTGCTCAGGAGCACATCCGTGAGATGCGGTCGATGGCGAAGGGCAATTCCGCGACTGCATCACCTGTCAACGCCAGGTTGGATCGCAGCAGGTACCAGCAGGTCTATATTACATGCGGCATGCGGCTACCACCACTACTAGTACTAGTACTATTACTACTACTACTATTACTACTATTACTATTACTACTACTACTACTACTATTATTATTATTTACTAATATTACCTTTAGTACTGCTAATACTATTTAGCAATACCATCATTACTACTGATAATATTATTTATTAATATTACTATTATTACTGATACTATTAATACATATTAATATTACTATTATTACAAATAATATTATGTACTAATATTATTATTATTATTGATACTATTAATATATATTAATATTACCATTATTACAAATAATATTATGTACTAATATTATTATTATTACTGATACTATTAATATATATTAATATTACCATTATTACAAATAATATTATGTATTAATATTATTATTATTACTGATACTATTAATATATATATTAATATACATATATATTTGTATATATTAATACCTTTACTACTACTATGTACTTATATTACCATCATTATTACTACTATTATTATTATAGATTTTGTACTGAGAATTAAATTTGTATTCAAATCAAATTTGACAGATTTGGAAATTTCATTCATCTCTCCCTCTTTCAATTTCAAATTCATCAGCTTTTCAAATCAAATATTTTATCACTTTTGAAAGATCAAGTATTATCCTGAATATCCTGAAATAAAGAAAACTTCTTTAGATAAAGAAAATATATTCTAAAAAGAAGAGAAATAGAAAAAAAATGGATGCAATTACTCAATAGAAAAAATTTCAAACTGCAGTTTGTCAAAATAATTACGTTATCTTGAAGATATAACTATGGCCCGTCTAAAAGTTTATTCATATATTAAAAAATAAAATTGTTCTAATTCTATTTTATTAAAGAGAACGATGTAACGTCGTGTTCATTATTAATTACAACTAATTATTTACAATATTTTAACTATCATTAGTATTAATATTAATTAATAAAAAAGAGAAAAACGTTTGTACGATTAGATTTTAGAGAAATTAAGAATTCATTTTATGTTTTTTGATTTATTTATATTTGTTTATTCTTTTTTTTTTCTTTCTTTCATAATTTTAAAAATAATTTGTTATAATATTGTAGATTGTGTTTTCTTCAAATTATTAAACTTATTATAATATTATTATATTATACAATATTATATATAAGAATAATTAAAATGTTATGAATCATTGAAATGTAATGATTCAACTTGTTATTAATATTCATTCATAATTCCTTACAATATTATGGATTATATTAATGAATTAAGTTATCATGAATTAATTAAAATTAATCACATTTTTATTTACTCAATATCTTGATATCACAAAAAGAAAAAGAAAAAAAAAAGTAAATAATATCATTAATCATAAGAATATAAATATCAAATTGTAGATATTCGCTGATAACTCTTTGTAAAAATAAAAAGATTTTTTAGTATCGATTATGTTCTCCAAATAATCAGATAATATATTCGAAATGTATATCATAAATCAATTAAATCTCATTTTTCATTCCTTTTCATTATCATATTAGAAAATAAATAACATATTAAATTTATAAAAAAAATTTTATTACGTGACAATTTCCATACCGATATCAAATTTGATATTGAATCTATTAAATTCAATATGAATAACTTAAGTATAATAAATGTATCAATGGATCTACCAAAGGATTATAAACAAATTCTTTTATCAACAAATTTCTATCTGCGATACAATAAATTTTACGCGAACTTCATAATGAACTTAATAACAATCATCAAATTTAATATCCACTCGTATCTAAAAAAAAAAAAAAAAAAAAAGAAAAAAAAATAAAAAAAATAAAAATAAAAATTAATATCCATAATAATATTATCTATATATCTATCCGTCTATCTCTCTTTTTCTCTCGAAACTGAAGATAAAAGTTAAAAAATAAAACAAAGACTCCGTTTTTTCCCCACTTAAATAATTTATCACCAAACAATGCACAATCGATCATAATATTAATCCATCGATAAATTCAATCAAATCGATCAAATTAATGATTCTATTTTAACAATGTAATGCAATTTAATTAATTCCAAAACGTATCTATCAAATTCCTTCGAGCATTTTTTTTATCCCCGATAACAGTCATAGGACAAAAACTTAACACACATACACACACACACACACACACACACACATTGCATCGAAAGAAAATTGATAAAGACGAATGATTCACTTCATATCGGAGTAGATTAAAAAAAAAAAAAAAAAAAAAATAATAAGGAATATCCCAAAAGCAAGAACTTATGCATTAATCATTATAAGCAAAATAATATAATAAATTTATAAAAAGAAACAATCTTTATGTCTTTATATTCAACGAGAGGAAGAAAAACAAGCTATAACAAATTTGTTTTATTACATTTCTGGATATAGATCATGATTGAAAAAAATCAAAGAGAGAAAGAGAGAATAGGAGATGAAATAAAAGAAAGGGGTGAGAGTAAGGGTGATGAGGAGGTACAGGGGGCAAGGGGAGGGAGGGAGAGAGAGAGAGAGAGAGAGAGAAGAGGGAGAGAAAAAAAGTCTAAAGTCAGAAGAGAAGCCGAAACAAATAAATGCTGAAAAGAGGAACAAAACCGACATTATGTGGCATTAACATACAAAGTATGTCAGAGCCAAGCTCCACAGGCATAACATAGTATCGTTGGGGTTCGCATTCTCTCTCTCTCTCTCTCTCTATATATATATATATATCTTTTTCTCTTTCTCTTTACTAAAGGAAGAAGGAGCTAACACAGCGGCTACTCTTTACACAGAACAGAACTGAACGAAGAAGAAGAAGAAGAAGAAGAAGAAGAAGAAGAAGAAGAAGAAGAGGAAGAAGAAGTAGAAGAAGAAGAAGAAGAGGGAGTAGGTTGAGAAAGAGAAAGAAATATTAGAATAACGAACATTGGAAAGGGACAGTGCGTATGTGTGGAAAAAACGAAAGAAAGAAAAGGACAAGAAGAACGTTTACGTTATATCCACTCCCTTATGGTCCCGTTCTCTCCATCCTTTCCTCATGTGAGCTCCTTTTACATTCCCTCATCACCCCACCAAATCCTCCAGTTTAACTCCTCCATTCCCTCTCTCTCTTTCTTTCTCTCTGTTTCTGTCTCAGTCTCTCTCTCTCTCCCTATCCCTCTTATGTTCACTGCCACGCGGTGCGGCTTAAACGCAAAAGGGAGACCCAACGGCAGGAAAGGTACAGCAATGTAAGAAAGGGAGGAGGATCAGAACAGCAGCAGAAAGGTAGCAACCAATGTAGGGAAAGGGAGAGAAGATTCTGAAGGTAGCTGCTGTATACCTGTAGCTTCTATAGCTGTTGCTGTAGCTGTTGGTGATGCTTGCTGGTGATGCTGATGATGCTGATGCTACAGCAACGTAGCTGCTACTAACAAAACGAAACTTGTGCCACATATATATATATATATATATATATGTATGTTGTATGAATGTTTGTATGTATGTATGTGTGTATATATTTTGAACGACGTCTATGATGGTTGAACACACGCATGTATATAGGATTTTTTTTTCTCTTTTTTTTCTTCTTTTTTTCTTTTTCTTCCTTTGAATCTCTTGTTCTTATTGTATTCCTAGTAAGCGTAGAAAGAGACATTTCTTTCTCATATTTATTATTTTTCAATGGGTGTGAATGATATAATATTGTTTTGTCATTGGACGATATACGTCTTTTGTACATTTGTTTGTTGATACTTGTCTTTTTTTTTTTTTTTTTTTTTTTTTCTTAATTCGGATAATTCTTCCTTTCTTCCTTTTACTTTTAATTTTAATAATAATATATGTGCGTATGCGTGTGTGTGTATTTAATATATCATATAAATATTATTATTAATTTTATATAATTTATATAATTTAATATATTATATAAATATTATTATTAATTTTAATATATTATTATTAATATATTAAATAAATATTATATATATATATATATATATATATATATATATATATATTAATATTATTCTCTTTCTTTTTTTCTCTTTTTTGTCTTTTTCTTTTTTTGTTTTTCTTATTTTTTTAATACAAAAAATTTCTTTAATCCTTTAACGCATTTAATATTATTTTTAATAGATATATGAAATTTTGTTAATTTATTTTAATATCTTTTTGCAAATTTTTTCTGAACTTTTTAATTTAATAAGAAAAAATCTTTTTGCCTTCTTCCTTCTTTTGTCATTTTAATATCTTAATAATATTAATTATTTATATTAATTATTATAATATATATATATTTAAGTGACATAATTTTAATATTATAAAATATTTATTTACTTACCATGTAAGAATTAGATGAAAAAAATTCAATGCTTGGAATATACGCATAAATGATTACTTGGTATCCTTCTTAGTAGCAATGATTGCGAAATACCTACGAATGATCAAATTTATTAATTTATTTATCAATGTATTTCATTAAAGGTATATGAAAAATTTTTTTAACTTTTGCTTTAATATAAAAATAAAAAAAGAAAAGATTATTTATTTACTCTTATCATTCAAAGATTAGATGAAAAATATCACAAATTTAAAATAGAATTATAATTATCGTTGAATCATATTTAAGTGTATCACATAAACAATACTAATCAATGTCTTCTCACTTTTATTTTTTTTATTAATTTCTCTTGAACATTTATATGTACAATAAAACATATTTCTTATCTACAATCTATTATTTCACAAGTTTTAAAATAATACATCTTTGATGTATATTAAAAGTTGATAAAAATGATATAAAATTATATTAGATCATGTTGCTTAAATAAGTTGAAAAAGATTCACATTAAATTGTTTATATATATTTTTGTAATACTTCTATATAATGTTAAATCAGAAAAATATGTTTATTTTTAAAAATGCATTTTGTCTTTGTGTATTTACATTCTATAAGTACAACTTATGCTGCTGCTGCTGCTGCTGCTGCTGCTTGAGTGCAAGTACTGAGAATACATAGTATCGTGTATACATATATACACACACATACACACACACACATATATATATATATATATATATTTTTTTTTAAATTATTTTTCTTTTTATATCTACTTTTTTCTAAACATTAAGTAGCATTCAATTAAACCGCATTTATATATTAAAATATACATTTGTGATGTACCCACATTTGTGAAATTAAAATACGTTAAAGATCATCGTCGATTATTATCTAAGTCATTTTCTATAAATAATAATTATTAATTACGGGTTAATAATTTTTTAATATAAATTAAGTATCCTTTTGAGGTTAATATACCACGACATTTAAGATGTATTTGATATTTAACAACCCAATGTAATGACACCGGTAAACCAAATATTTCCTTTAATACATCTTCTGGTAAAATTTCTACAAATTAAAAAAACAAAACTATGTTAGAGATCATCAAGATAATAATAATAATAACAACAACAACAACAACAACAACAACAACAACAACAACAATAATAATAATAATAATAATAATAATAATAATAATAATAATAATCTATTTATTGTATATATTTATTAATAATATTTACCAGATGGATCACTGTGAGTTAATAATTGTACATCATTTGCTTTAGAAAATTCTTGTAAGGCTGGTGGAACAACGCAACAGGTAGCCAAATTAATTTGTACAATATCAGGCTTAATCTGTATAAGAATAAATAATTTTTGTTTATATGGTATTATAAAATGAATACAATTTATTTATATAAAAGAAGAAAAAAAAAAAGAAGAAAAAAAAAGAAGAAGAAGAAGGATAAGGAGAAAATGTAATAATATCACTTACATTGGCCCATTGAAAAAGTTCAATGAAAGTATTAGTATTTAAATCGCTCAATCCAACGCTAGACAATTTTCCAATTTTAACATATTCTTCTACAGCTCTCCATAAAGATTTTAAAGACGTTAATATATCTTCAGAATCATCTTTAGTGCTATAAGCAATCACCAAGGATTCAATCTTATCCGTGTTCAAATTCTCAAAGACTAAAAGTTTTAACTTAATAATATTTATATATTTAAAGATAACACATACAGATATATTGTATATATGTACATTAATATACCTTTATTTAATGCTTCCTTTAATGTATCAGCTTCAGGAGATGAAACAAAAACTTTCACAGTTACTTTCAATTCTGCTCTTTCAGTATTTTCAATACCAATATCTCCAATACCATTCATCTGTATATTAAAATGTTAACATTATCAGATATATATATATATATATATATGTAAATATACATATATATCTAGATATATATATATATATACCTGATAATATTATATATTATATAATGTTAATATATTAATATCTCATCTTTAACTGAGGATAAAGTATTTGAATATTGAGATAATCATTTACTTACAAACACAATGTTGTCTCCTTGATTCTCTTCCTCTCTCAGAATGATCTTTAATGTATCTACTAACTAGAAAAGAAGAAGAAGAGAAAAAGAAAATGAAAAAAAAAAAGAACACACATATCATTATTTGAAACCAAAGGATATATATAAATGAATAAAATTGAAAGATCAATAAACATAACCTAACAAGAAAAAAAAAAAAGGAGAAGAAAAGAAGAAAAAAGAAAATTAAAAGAAATTATGATAGATTTATTAAAAAAAAAAACAAAAAACAAAAAAAAAAGTACAATATTATAACATATTGAAAAATTGTTTTTCAAAAATAATAATTGTTTACTAACCTCATCCCTCGTATTTTGACTGGCCTTTTTTTTAGCTTCATCTAAAGAAAGTATATTGCCAGTATTAATTAATAAATTATGAGACATTTTAATTGTTTAAATAAGTAATATTAAAAAAGATACAATTTTTTATCTTGTTTTTTTTTTTTTCCTTTTTTCTCTCTTTCTCTCTCTTTCCTCCTATCACTTTTATACACTCTCTCTTTCACTCTATGTAAAGTATTCACTATTGCGTGATATTAGAAAATATGATATTGACAATTACGACACTCGACAGATAAAGAAAATCTACTCTTTAATGAAATGGTATTACCCAACCATTAATCATACATGATAGTTCTTTTTCACAAGTTATCAAGTACAGAATGACAATTCAATTGTATCATGTACAAACAATGAGTTATTCAAATCTATTACGTCATACTATAGGTATTATCTATGATATACGATAAATATGATGCATTGACTGATAAAATTATTTATTGAAGTTAATTATTAATATTTAATAATGTTTAATATTTTGAATCTTATAATTGACGATAGATTTAAATAATGAGATTATTAAAAAATAAAAAAAAAAAAATAATAATAATAATAATAATAATAATAATAATTTACGAATGAATTGATTTTTGAAAATTTGTTACATTTTTATTCTATTTGTAATAAGTGATAAATTATTTAAAAGAAAAAAAAATATATATATATATTAATTTTTACGAAACAATAATTATCGTTATAAAGAAGAAAAAGAACAAAGAGATTCTAATTTTGTCGTAAATGAATAAAACAAATTATCAATTATTAAAATAATTATGTTATTTTATTTAGAGAAACTTTCTCTTACGTATGGTTCGTAGAAAGAAAATTCAAATTTCGCGGAATTTTTGTTTCACGGACACGCCCATGAATAACAATAATTATTATAAATAAAACGATGAATTACATTAAAAGAGAGAGAGAGAAAGAGAGAGAGAGAAAGAACAATCTTTCTTAAATTAAAATATCATAGATTATTCCAATTAATTAATAAATACAATATTTTTCATATATAATCACAAGAAGAAAATTGAATTTCGCGGTATTTTCAATACGAAGAATCTGATTGGTCAGTTACAAAATAAAGTAATTTTCATTGGTCAATTCGACAAATGAATTGTCATTGTTCTGTTTTCAGCCATATAACGTTCTAGAATTCTATAAAAACAAATCGAAAACGAAAAAAGCAGTTACAGTGTTAACTGTTAAACAAAATGTCAACTCTTTAAATCAGTTAAACCACGACGTTAAAACGGTGATAAGCAAAAGAAACTGATATTGATTATCATTATTGTATCATCAATTTGAGATAATCATCATTCCAATAGGAGTGTCTCCAGGAGTGTGTAATAAAAGGAAATAAATAAATAAAAAAAAAAAAAAAAAATTAAAAATTACAAAAATGCCGATTGATATTCCTGCATTTGCTTATGCCGCGGTTGTTGCCGGTGGTGGTATTTTAGGTTACGTAAAATCACGTAAGTTTATTATTATTATTATTATTATTATTATTTTATTACACACACACACACACACACACACATATTACATACATATATATACACATATAATTTTATTATCAATATTATTAAATGGTTTCTTCCTGTTATGTACTATTAAGATAACTACGATAAGAAAATATTATATAAATAAAGTATAAATATTTTCAGTTAATATGATACAGTTATTATCATTCTTATAAGTACTTACTTTATATAGATTCTATTCCGTCACTTGCTGCTGGATTGTTTTTTGGATCTGCACTTAGCTATGGAGCTTTTCAAACATCTGTGGATCCAACCAACGTTGGAGTTTTATTAGGAACAACTACAACGTTAGGTGGTCTTATGGGATATCGTTTTTATAACACTGGAAAGATTATGCCAGCTGGAGTGATAACAATATTGAGGTATATATATACATACATATATACATATATATATATATATATATATATATATATATATATATATTATATATCATTTGTTTTAATATTGAATTAAGATTAAGTAACATATTTTGTTATTTTTATAGCGCTGCAATGATAGTAAGGATAGTCACAAGATATTTTTCACCACCTGTAAAAGCAGATTAAACTATAAGCATTCAACAGATATACACACACACATATATTTATATATACCTATATAATCAAATCTCAAATGTAAAAAATATTGTATTTAGTTCCAAAGTATATATATATATATATCTATCTATCTATCTATCTATCTATATATATATATATATATACTTATTTATTTATGTAATCGTTGCAGTAATAATTTCAATGTATAATTACTTAGAATATTTTTATAGAATAAAATTTATGTAAGCATATACCTTACTATGCGATAATAAAAATAATAATAATAAAAATGATGTTGATAGTAATAATGAGAATATAATCGACCAATCATATTACAGTATTTAGTATCGATTAAGTACGAAGCAATCCTATTGGTTAACATATGACGTAGTTTAGATAATAATGAAAGCTGATTGGTCGACGTAAGAAAAGGTTAGAATATTGTTGGAAATATCGAGAGATAGAAATCTCGAACGTGCGATTAATCGATTATATTATTAAAAGAACGTCTTTACGAACCTTCTTCGTTCGAGGCTCATTCTTAATGGTGGTCGTGCGTCCGGTTGGATGGTAAATTCGTGATTCACTGTGCATGCTTTCGTTAATATATATATCGAAATATAGGAAGTTTATTTGTAATAAATACAGGATCCATTAACGTTAGAATGTTCGTTCGTGACGCATAAGCTGTTACGAACGTTTAAACGAATGTACGCTTTCGATATTTTGTCGAATAAGTCGTTCGCGATTCAATACCGTAAGCACTGGTCGCCGTACGAACGAAGTTTTCATACTTTTCGAAGGTTCTGACTGATTTTTGGGATCAAGTCACCGAAAACTTTCATCATTCCGTCAATAACCGAGTGCCGACCCGTTGGGTGGCGATCGTCCGATAAGGTATGTTATTTTATTTTTACGTAGATATATATATATATATATATATATACTTTTAATGAATTTATTTTTATTATCTTTTTTTCCTTTTTTTTTCCTCTCCCGTTTCCTCTCTCTGTCTCTCTCTCTCTCTGTCTCTCTTTTTCTCTCTTTTTCTCTCTTTCTCTTTCACGTACTAACTCACTCTTTTCTTCTTTTTTATCTCTTTTTCTTTTTTATCTCACACAACGATGGAGGGGTTCATTGTTACGTCAAAAGTGTAACGTATGATCACTTTTATAAGACATGATGATGATGATGATGATTCATATCACATGATATATTTTCTTATCTTTCATTTGTGTATAAGAAATTTTTGTTTTTTCTTTCTTTCTTTCTTTTTCTTTTTTTTCTTTTTTTTTTTACGTCTCTTTCTCTCTCATTATTTCGCGATTGTATATTATTGAAAAGGTCACAGATGTTAAAGTGTATGGTTCATTCCACGTACATGACAAATTTTAATATTTATAACTCTTTGTCATTGTTAATTCTATCTCTCTCTAACTTCTTATATATATATAAAATTTTAAATTATTCTTGATTATTCTTAAATATAAAAAAAAAAAAAAAAAAAAAAACAATATCGTTTATCGTATCGACGTCAGATAATTTATAAAAAAAATTACAAGTATCGTATTTAAATCATTAAAATTGATTATTTCGTATTAACATTTAAATTCTACGTAATTTTGAATTATATATAAATAATGCCATCTCTGATGATTATTATTATCGAATTAACGTGTTAATAATTTATCGTAATATTTAAGATATTGAAGATTATTAAATATTTAAATGATTGAATTTTTCAAAAGAAATAACCTTTTTTTTTTTTTTTTTTTTTTTTTTTTTAATGATACAAATCATTTTCATTCAATTAAAAATGAATATCATTTGCATATTACTTTCTATACAAATTATATCATAGTAAAAACTTTTCATTATCCTATTTAAATTTCTTATATAAAATTTGTTGAATTAATTTTATACTCACAAATTATTCTAATTCAATTATAAATGATATTATAACTATATATATATATATATATACTTTTTATGATTTATATTGAATCATTGTTAGAAATTTCTTTCATATGATCTTTGGAATATTTTGAAATTTGTTTGGATGAAATTTCCAAGAAATATTTTTCATCTTAGATATATATATGTATATATATCTCTTTCTTCCTCTCTCTCTCTCTCTCTCTCTCTCTCTCTCTCTCTCTCTATCTCTCTCTCTCTATCTCTTTCACTATCTCTCTTTCTTTTTCTCTTAAAAACTAAACATTCTTTGTATTTAAAACATATTCATATCTGTTCAATGATTAAACTTTTATATATTTGTATCTTGATAAGATGACATTTATGGAACAGCTGCGCATATATCTTTGACTTTTCTTGATCTGACGGTATCTCATTTAGTCTGATATTTTCATTTTTCCAATTAGAAATACAATTATTATTAGTTGAATTATTACAATATTATTATTATTAAAATATTAATACAATTATTAGTTGAATGATTTTACTCAATTCATTTTATTGTATTTTATTTATTTATTTATTTATTTATTTATTTATTTATTATTATTATATATATATATATATATTGAAACGTAATAATTATATTATTTAATCATTTTTATATAATTAAAATCATAAAAATATTATATTACGATTGAATATTTTCTTTTAATTATATATATGAGAATAATGATAATCAGATATAAGAGGTTATGTCATCCAAGTAAATTCTAATCTTTTATTTTATTTTTTGTTTTTTTTATCTTTCAAGATGAAAATGTGATCTTTAATAATAGAGAAATAATGAATTTTATAAAATTTATCATTTATCAGGTCATATTTTTTTTAAAAAAAAAAAAAAAAAAAAAAAAAAAAAACGCTAACACGTGGAGATTTAAAATGAAAAGAAATTTTGATTTTTTTTTTCTTCTTTTTTTTTTTTTTTTGATATCGCAGTGATATTTATACAACCTGTCTTAATCTAATGATCTTGATAATAGACGAGTAATATATTATCAAAGATATTTTCCCTACCCCCTACGGATTCAGCTTCTGAGTGACGTGTGCATATTTCCCCTTCTCTTATTTCTGATCAAAGTTCTATGGACCGTGTATACCTCTTAGCCGTCAGATAAGATTCATTACACACAAAGTAGTCTTGGAACGAGCTTGGGACTGCCTGATAATACTTATCTTATACGTATAAATAGTGGTCCAAATAGTACTTTCTGATTCAGTATTCCTTAAAATTTTCACAAGTTTAAACGCATAATTCTGTTTAAAATTTAACTTGAATTTTTGAATTTCTTCTTTCACTCTCTCTTTCTCTCTTTCTTTTTTTTTTTTCTTTGTTTATTTTTTTTTTCTGTTTCATTTTGTATCATTAATTATTACATTACATTTATATTAATAATATATATTATATTCAAGTTAATATAAGAGAATAAAATAAATCAAATAAAACAAAGCGCAATTTATTGTGCTGTTAATTGTTTTATTGCATGTGTGATATACAAAGCACGAGAATTACGCTCCACATTCAGGTAGGATATATGATATTAAAAATATTCATTAATGATATCATATAATCAAATTTATATATATATATATATTTTATAATAACTTATTTTATCAAAGTATAATTAAATAGAGTAAAATTTTTGTTAAATATAATTCCATTATATTTTTGTTATCAAACTAATGATATCAAATGAAAGAAAGAAATGTTGAAAATTTGTTGAATTGATTTTTTATTGAAATTAAATTATTATTATTATTATTATTATTATTAATTTTATTAAATAAATTTAATATAAAAAAAAAAAAGAGAAAGAAAGAGTCATTTAAGTTGTACTTAATGATCATTAATGATGTTCTGGTAATAAAATAATTATTATAAATTATAATTTCTTTAATATTAATTTATATATATATATATATATGTATTTAGTTTTAAAAAGTTATATACCTGATGATGAGCCATATCTCAATCATTTAGCATATGCGATAAGATAAAATATTTCTTTGTAACAGTTTTATTGTTTTTCTTTTTTCTTTTTTTTATTTTATATATATATATATATATATATATATATATATATATATATATTTTTTTTTTTTTTTTTCTTTCTTTTTAATTACTACAGATTTGTCTCATTGATATTAATCTCTACAATATCTTTTCATAGAATTTATCTTTTATTATATTTATGTTTCATTTATTTTACAAGTATCAAAACTATCAATGTGATTAGATAATAATATTAATAAATGAAATATAAATAATAATAATATTAATAATATTATTAGATGTTAATGATATTGTAATAATAATATTAATAATATTATAATAATGATAATATTAATAATTATTAAATGAAATGTAATTAATTGTACAATATCTAGAATAGTGATTACTAATGAATTTATATATTAATTCATTTACTGTTTATCTATCTAATTATTTATTTATTTATTTATTTATTATATTTTTCTTTCTTCTTTTTATTTACAGGGTTCTCTTTGTGATAGGCTGGTAAGCCAGTCTACTGGTGGGTGTGCAACCAACTGCGGCAACTGGAAGTTGGCCCTGAACGCAGAGCCCCCGTGGCTTTGCTAGCACCCCCACAGTGATCTTGTCTTAACCCGCCTCCTCACGACTCAATCAATTCTTGTTGACAGCTGCCTCGTATGTGTTACTTTTTCTTTTTTTTTTTTTTTTTAATTAAAATATAAGACAATTTTGTGTCGTTTGATAATTTTTAAAACATTTATCAATTTCTATAAAATAATAGTAATAATAATAAATTATTATTATTTCTTTCTTTTTAGTTTGCTGCCTAGCCCCTACAGAGTACCATTTAACCATTTAAGTCTTTGAAAAAAAAGAAAAAAGAAAAGAAAGGAAAAGAAAGAAAGAAAGAAAAAAAAAGCATTCAACATGAAGGTAACAAATTTGGATGAACGTATCCATGTGTTGGACAATGACTCAAATGTCATGACCGTCATCAAAGATATTGCAATGAGCGGATTGCAAGAAGAAGCTTTCTATGTACTTGACATTGGAGATATTGTGCGCAAACATCAAATTTGGAAGGAGAAATTGCCACGTGTTGATCCATACTATGGTAAATTATAAATTTCATAACAATTGAATTATTAATATTTATATTATTATTATATGTATCATAAATAATAATTAAATATATTAATTAATCCTTTATAGCTGTCAAGTGTAACGATAATTTAATTGTAATCGAAGTCTTGGCCGCTCTTGGAATTGGATTCGATTGTGCTTCTAAAGTATGTATAATATTCAATTTATATATATGTGTATATATATATATATATATATATATACATATTATTACTAATATATATATATTATTCATATAAAATACTAATTTTTATATTAAATGTTTAGACTGAAATTAATAAAGTATTAAGTGTTGGAGTTGATCCATCCAGAATTGTATTTGCTAATCCTGCTAAACCAGCTTCACATATACGTCATGCTGCTGCTATGGGAGTCGAAACAATGACAGTAGATAATGAAAGCGAATTGCACAAAATTAAAAAGCTTTTTCCAACAGCCAAGGTAATTGTCATTAAATATGAATAAATTTATTTCAATATATGAATGAACTTAACCCTTTGAGTGCTAAATACTCATGTGGCCCATGCAGTCCGTACGGATGGCGCGCGGTTGGCGCTGACGATCGCCGAGGACTGAATACTTTTTCATGCAATAGAAATAATTACTGAACATATACATTTGACCATAGTAGTACACTGATCATTTTTGCCAGGCTCATATTTGCGTCCATAGTGCATACCGATAGCATCTCTGTCGGGCGCATATGTGCGCCCATGGTCTGTATCGGTGGCTCTCGCTGGGCGCATATGTGCGCCCACATGACTCAAAGGGTTAAACTTCTTCTCATTTTTTTTTCTTTTTTTTTTTTTTTTTTTAAATAAAGAATTGATCATACAATTTTCTTATCCTTTTAACAGGTTATAATTCGTATTCGTTGTGACGCAGAAGTAGCCCAATGTCAGCTTGGTATGAAATTTGGTTGCGATCCAACACAGGAAGCACCTAATCTTTTACGGCTTGCAAGAATATTAAACTTAGATGTTGTTGGTATAAGCTTTCACGTTGGATCAGGATGTCAGGATCCACCTGTTTATCAACGAGCCATTCATCATTCAAGATTGTTGTTTGATTTAGCATCTGACCTTGGATTTAATCCATATCTATTAGATATTGGTGGTGGTTATCCAGGAAATAAAGGGAGTACCATTGACAAAATTGCTGATATCATTAACAAAGCTCTTGATGAATATTTTAACAGTGAGTAATAAATTATTTTGAATTTTAATCAATGTAAAAATTGATTTTCAATAGATAATAATAACAATAATAATAATAATAATAATAATAATAATAATAATAATAATAATAATAATATTAATAAATGTTTAGCTGATGACGTACACATAATCGCTGAGCCTGGTAGATTTTACGTAGCATCTGCATTTACTTTAGCCACAAGTATTCACAGCAAGCGTTCAGTACGTGGCGATGAAAATTCTCCAAATTCAATAACGCACAATATGTATTATATCAATGATGGCGTTTATGGATCTTTTAATTGTTTATTATATGATCATCAACGCGTAACACCCCTTCCCCTAAAGGTAAGAATGATCAATGAAATATTTTTCATTGTCAGAGGATTTTTAAAATTAAATTAAAAAGGATATATATATATTATTTATTTATTTATTTTTTTTTTTCTATATTAATCATTGTTTAATATATTTATTTATAACAGAATGGTTGTGGAAAGATGATACCCTCAAGTATTTGGGGACCGACCTGTGATGGTCTAGATCAAGTTGTTGAAAATATTCTCTTATATGAAATGGATCTTGGCGATTGGATTATTTTTGAAAATATGGGCGCATATACATTGCCTGTAGCTTCACCATTTAATGGATTCCCAGTACCAAAAGTTCATGTTGTTGCTGACGAAAGCATTTGGTAAGTAAATAAAATGCATATATATATATATATATATATATATATATATATATATATATATTTTATTTTCTTTTTCTCCACCCTTTTTTATTACATTCCAATAATAATTCCTAATCAAAAATTACATTGACATAATTAATGATTATATTGTAGATTCTTCTTATTCCTTCTTATTGATTTATTTATTTTTTTCTTTCTTCTTCCAATTTCACATTTTTTACAGGCTTTTATTGAAAGACGCATTGCCCTTAACCGAAGATCATTTTGTGATCGGTAACACACCAGCTAATTTAAGACTTGGCCTGGACATTGGTGGAACTGATATTGATGCATGGAATAGTCCAACAACAATTGAATTGGCATCCGCTGAAATGTTAACAGAAGATGCAACAACATCATCTCCATTTATCTATGATTATGTTGAGGTCGATCCACTTAATTAGTATATCTAGAAAGGGTGGGGAAAAAAAAGCAAGCAAACGAAATGGCTTTATATGGTAAATGAAAAACTCGCCAGCTTATTAATCGTATTAACGAACTAATATTATTAATGATATAATCGCATTTTTTTTTTTTTTCTTTTCTATTTTCAATTATAAAGAAAAATGTGCTATGAATTTTTATTACACAGATTTTCGATTGAAATTTTCTTTTTCTCTTTTTCTCTTTTCTCTTTTCTCTTCTCTTCTTTTTTTTTCCTTTTTTTCTTTTTTCTTTTGCCCTTTTTTTTTTTTTTTTTGGAAATATAAGTGTGTATGCATACATATATATATATATATATATTTTTTCTTTTTCTATACAAAGATATTAATATTATATATATATATATATAATCTTTTCATTAATTTTTTCTTTTTCTTTTTTTTTTTTTTTTAAATCAATGAAACAAAGCACTCATTTAAACGCTAAAAAGAAAATAATTAAATATTTATAATTTTAATAAAAATTTTATTTTTTTTTCATTTTATTTTATTTCATTTTATTTTATTTCATTTTATTTCATTTCATTGTACACTTAACACATGATATATATAAAATATATAATATATTATATGTTACGTTGCAAAGAAAGAAAGAAAGAAAAAGGAAAAAAAAGAAGAAAAAAAAAAAGAAAAAGAAAAAAAAAACAGTCACTTATCTGCATCACACGATTAGTGTTATATATATATATATATAAAAAAAAAGAAAAAAAAAAGACATTTAGGATGTATGCCACACGTATATGCAATAGAAAAAAAAGAAAAAGAAAAAAAAACAAAAAAAAAATAAATAAAACAGAGAAAAGAAAGGAGGGCGAGAATGGTGGACCAGGAGGAGAGAAAAAAAGAAAGAAAATGCAAAAAATGTTGTTTTAGCTTCTTCACATTTTAAACGTAAACTGCCCATATATATATATATATATATATATATATATATATATATATGTATATGTGTGTGCGTGTATTGAAAAAAAGAGAGAGAGAGAGATTGATGTTAATTATACAAAAATAATATCTTCGTAAATGTTTTAAAATACATTTTGCATGTACAAACACACACAACAGACATACACATACTCACACGTACATATATATATATATATATATATATGAGAGACGAGTTTTAAAAAATAATTTCATTTACATATATATAAGCTTTATGCATATACATACATACAAACACATTTACAGATACATACATGCATACATGTATACGTGAAATTAATTGCACAATTATTATCATCATCATCATCATCATCATCATCATTATTATTATTGTTATTATTATTATTATTATTAATAGTTTCTTTTTTCTAATAATTTTTTTTTTCTTTCGCAAAAAAGAGTTTTTACTTACACCACACACGCGCGCGCACACACGCACATACATATAAACACGTACATTGCATTGATATGATTTTGTCGGTTCAAAAGAAAAAAGGAGAAAAAAAAAGTAGGAAGAAAAGAAAAAAAGGAATCAAAAGCAAAAAGGCAAAAAAAAAAAAGGCTTAGTAAGGTAACGATTAACTTGCGAAAGGGATGAAGAGAGAAAAATATTTAAAAAAAGAAAAAAAAGAAAAAAGAAAGAAAAAAAAATAATAAAAATGAAAATAATAATTAAAAGAAAAAAAAAAAAATAACAAGTAAACAAATTAATACATAAATACATAAATAAAAATAGCCAAGAACAATGGGCCCGATGAGATGATGGATGATGGTAGAGTGGTAAAGACGGGGGGGGGGGAAGGTGGGACTTAAATGTATGATTTGGCATTTGAAAAGTGACGTCATGTGTGCAACACTTATATAATAACAATAACAACAAATAAGCGGCACAAATATTTCTATACTTTCAGTTTTCTCTTAAATAAGAGAAAATATGCAGAAAATAAGAAGCATATAACCAAACGGCAAATGATAAAGAAAAAAGAAAGGAAAAGAAAGACTATACATACATACATATATATATATATATATATATATATATATATATATACATATATATGTATGTATATATATATATATATACATATATATGTATGTATAGTCAACAAAAATAATAAATAAACAAGGAAGGAATAAATATACGATAATATTAATAATAATAATTTTAAACAAACTCTGTAGGATTGCTAGGGACTTATAAGGCATTGAGGCAGCTGTCACAGAAAACAAACGACGATTAGTTTCTTATTAATTATTATACCCTGATTGTATTATATATATATATTATGTATATGTATATATATATATGTATACACAGATACATGTGTGTGTATGTATATATATGTATATGTATATCTATCTGCTATTATTATTATTATATATAATTGTTAATTAATTAATTATTGATATCAATTTAAAAAAGTAATAAAAAAAAAAGGAAAAAAAAAACGTGTAATGAAATATTCGAAGCCAATACAGCTACTTCTAGATAAAAATAAGAATGAGAACGATTGTAAATATCTTCTTTACCATTCAACGATAATCCCTCCTAATTCTATTTTTCTTTTTCTTTTTTTTGTTTTTTTTTTTTTTTTTAATATGGCAATTTTTGATAAGACAAATTACAAACATAAATATCTCGATCGATTGATAATGATCTGTTTATCTATTTTTAATTATTTGATTATTACTGTAATTATTATTGTATATAATTGTTAATTAATTAATTAATTAATAACATTAATTCGTAATATAAAAAGAAAAAAAATAGAAAAAAACAATGAAACATTCAAAGTCGATGCGACTGTTTCTAAATAGAAAGAATTAAAAAAAAAATTGAAGAGATCTTCCTTATCATCCGTCGATAATCCTTATAGAATTTTTTTATTCTAATATTTATATTTTCGATGATACTGCTGTAAAATCTTGGCCAATTTTACATATCTGAGAGTGAAAGCAAATGGAATCTTCTTTTTATCTTTCTTATTATTATTATTATTATTATTATTATTATTATTATTATATAAATAAATGAATGAATTTTTAATATGAATTTAATAATTTAAAATAAAAAAAAATAACAAATGCACGCACAATAAAATATTCTAATTCAATATAATTGCTTCTGATTAAAAAATATACAAAAATAGAAGAAATCTTCTTTATCGTCTGTCGATAATCCTTCTATAATTTTACAAAAAAAAATATATCGAGCAATAAAATACATGCATAATAAAATATTCTAATTCAATATAGTTACTTCTGATTTAAAAAAAAAATGAAAAACAAAAATGGTAGAGATCTTCTTTATCGTCTGTCGATAATTCATGTATAATTTTTCAAAAAATATATAAATTTTCGAAAAATACTCAGCATCAATATAAACGTCTCGATCAATTTTAGAGATCTAATGAGTGAAAGCAGATATTTGAACATTGTAATCTTTTATTTCTTTTTTCTTCTCTCTCCTTTCTTCTCTTCTCTTCTTTTTCTTTTTTTTTTTTTTTATTTTTTTTAAACCTTTTTCCCCTTTTTTCTTTTTCTCGAATGTACAAATTACATGGAATCGGATATTACGCAAAGGTCTCAGGAACTTTCTACTTTCTATAGAGACAAATCTACAACTGAATGCTATGTAATGATTATTATTACTATTATTATTATTATTATTATTATTATTATTACTAATATTATTATTATTATTATTACTATTATAGTACGTGCGAATAAGTATAATTTCTAAAAGATAAAGATTACCGATCGTATATCAAAAATCGGTCCTTTTTTCTCGGCTATTTATTATATCTGAGCGAGACTCTATAGAGATAGAGATATAGATAGAGATTGAGTGACTGTATAAGTGACTATAGTGACTGTATAAGTTAAAAGCGAACGTTCGAGGAGAAGTAAAAGTGTTCGCGAGAGAGTGAGCGTGACCTTTCGATCATTCTACATTGGGTTCGGGTTCATTCGGAATCTACAGAACGAATAAGCGGTTTTCCTATATTACGAGAATGCGAAAATATAAATTAAATAAAATTTAATCAGTTCTCGTTGATTACTTTTTAAAGAAACAACGTATTTATCATCTCTTCAATATCCTTTTTAATAATTCTTTTAAAATCTTTTTCTTCTCTTCTTATTTGTTTATCTTCGTTTGTTCATTTATTTATTCATTACTTTTTGATTCGTTTTTAAGTTCATTTTTTTTAATAAATTAAAATAATAGAGATTGATGGACATTAAAAATAAATAAATAAATAAATAAATAAATAAATAAATAGCATAGATTATGACAATATTATGATTATGAAAAATGAATAAATAAATGAATGCATAAAATAATATTAGAGATTTGTAATATTAAAGAAAAAGTAGAATCAAAGAATGAAAATAAATGGAAATAACTGGGAGATTTGTGATGTTAAAAAGAAAGAAAGAAAGAAAGAAAAAAAGAAAGAAAGAAAAAAAAAAAGAGAAAAAAGACGAAAAATATTAATAAAATATTAATATCTATAGTGTAAATTTGACGTTGAAAAGAGAGAGAGAGAAGAAAAAAGGAAGAAGAAAGAAAATAAAAAGAAAAAAAACGAACAAGCAAACAGACAAACAAACAAACAAACAAAAAAGCAAAAGAAAGAAGACAAATAAATAGAAATAAAAATTTCTAACAATTACAAGTAAATAAATAAATAAATAAATAAATAAACAAAGAAGAGTAACAAAAGACAATGAAAATGAAAATAAAAATTAAATCAAAAGTGAAAAAGTCAAAAGAGAATATCGCCCCGCGAAGAAAAGGATGACGAAAGAAGGGAGCAAGGAAAGGAAAAGAAGAAAAAAAAAAGAAAGAAAAAAGCAGAAGGAGAAGAAAAGAGAAAGGACGGTGAAACGGAGTGGGGGAGGGAGGGGGGGAGGGAGGGGGGAGGGAAAGAAATTTAACAAAAGAAAAAAGAAAAAGAAAAATTAAAAAAGAAAAGGAAAAAGAAATAATAAAAGAATGAGAAGAATAAAACGAAAACCAAAAAAGAAAAAAAAAAAAAAAAAGAAAAACAAAAAATAAAGAACGAAAAGAGAAAAGAAGGTAGGGATAAAAAAGGAAACAAAAAAGAAAAAGAAAAATGAAAAATTGAAGAAGGAAAAACTAACGGTTATATTTATTTGGACGATAGTTTGCGGATATAAGTTTAACAGTTATTCATATGTATCGGATAACGTGATGTATAACTGGAGATTAAAATTGGCCAAGGTTTTGGACAATGAAAAGTGCAATACAGGAATACTGCGAGCAAAGTAAGTAAGTAAGTAAGTAAGCAAGCGAGCGAGCGAGCGAGCGAGCGAACACAAGCAAGTAAAGCAAGCAAGACAAGCAAGCAAGCAAGACAAGCAAGCAAGACAAGCAAGCAAGACAAGCAAGCAACCGAACAGTCACGGTCTCCGTTATGCACTCTCCGTGAAAGGTATACTTTTCTAACGAAGCAGTCCGCGGCATAGAGCGGGGCCGTCTAACCGGATAGTTACACAATAATTATTACCGATCCTTCCTCCTCCACGTCCTCCTCCTCCTCCTCCTCCTCCTTCTCTTCTTCTTCTTCTTTTTCTTCTTCTTCTTCTTCATCTTCTTCTTCTTCTTTCTTTTTCTTATTCTTCTATTTCTATTTCTTTTCCTCTTTTTTCTGTTTTCTCTCTCTCTCTCTCTCTCTCTCTCTCTCTCTCTCTCTCTCTCTCCCTCTATTTTTCATACATTTTCATAATTTCTATTTTTCTTCCCATCCTTCTTCTTTTTCTTTTTCCTTCTTTTTTCTTTTATATCCTTTCTTTCATCAATTTTCTCTCTCTCCCTCTCTCTCTATCCCTATCCCTATCTATATCTCTATCTCTATCTCTATCTGACTCTCTCTCTCTCTCTCTCTCTCTCTCTCTCTCTCTGTTTTTCTTCCTTTTTTCCAATTTTCTTTTCCTTTCCTTTCCCCTCTATTTTTCATTCATTCTTATTGACTTCTAATCTTCTTCTTTTCTTTTTTGTTTTGTTACTTTTTCTTTTCTATTCTCCCCCCCTCTCTCCCTCTCTCTCTCTCTCTCTCTTTATTTTTCTTCCTTTTTTCCTAATTTTTGTTCTCTTCTTTTTCTTTTTTCTTTCTTCTACCTTTCTTCCATTTGTATAATTTTTCTTTTTCTTCCTTTTATTCTTGTTACTTTTTCTTTTTTTTTACTCTTTCTTTCATCCATTTTTTCTGTCTTTCTTTATCTCTCTCTCTATATATTTTTCTTCCATTTTTTCTATTTTTTTTTTTTTTTCATTCTTCATCCATTTTTATAATTTCTATTTTTCTTCGTTTTTCTTTTGCTTTTTTTTTTATATTCTTTTTTTCATTCATTTTCTCTCTCTCTCTCTCTCTCCCTCTCTCTATTTTTTGCTTTTTTTCTATTCTTTCTTTCATTCATTTTTTCTTTTTATTTTTCTTTTTTTCTTTTCTTCCTTCTTCTCTATTTTCCTCTTTAATTTTTTCTTTCCACTTTTCTTTATTTTTCTTTTCCTTTTTTTTTTTTTTTTTTTCTTTTAATGTCACAGATATCTCCCTTTTTTCAATTATCTTTTTTCTTCAATTTCCAATTTATTATTTTATTATTATTATTATTATTATTATTATTATTTATTTTTTTTTTTTAATTTAATTTATTCATTTAATTTATTTATTTATCTGTATTTTTATATCTTTTAATAGTTTCAACGAAAATCTATAGCAATTGAAAACTTTCCGTAAAAACAGAAGGAAGGAGACAGAAAGGATGAAAAAGTAAAAGGAATCGTATCATTTAATTTTTTTAATATTAAATACATTTAATATTATATACATATATAAATTTTCCTTTTTAATTTTCTTTTTCTTTTCTCTTCCTTTTTTTTCTGTTCTTTTTTTTTTCCAAATAATTATCAACATTTATTTCTTCCGATCAAAGGAAAAAGGAAGATGGAGTCAGAAAAAATCGGACCTTCGTTCTTTCATTCCTTTTATTCTCTTTTTCTTTTTATTTTAAGTCAATGCCAAAAACTATTTAAAAAAGAGATAGATAGATAGATAGAGAGAGAGAGAGAGAGAAAGAGAGGGAGAGAGAGAGAGAGAGAGAGAAAAAAGAAAAAAAAAAAGAAAGGAAAAAAAAAGAAAATATATTTGCCGTAAAATACATCATTAAAATATTTGATCCGTGTGTGCGAGGAATTGTGCGTGTGTGTCTGTGTTTGTTTGTCCGATCATTTCATTTACGATCTTTCGAATAATTTAAAATTTTCTCAGAAGAATAAAATTATCTTTGAATATAAGAATGATTAAAATTGTAAATAAAAAGTAACCTAAGAGGAGAATCTTTTTTATCTTCTTTCTTTCCTCTTTGTCGAACTTTCCACGATGTCATGGTAAATAAATTCATGATTCATTTCCTTATAAGTCTGATACCTTTTTTTCTTTCATTTTATCTTTCCGAGAGATAATGAAAGTAATGTAAATTAAAATAAAACGTAAATATCGATAAAATGCAATAATAATGATAATAATAATGATTAAAAAGAAAGAAGGAAAGAAAAGAGAGAGAAAGACAAAAGGTATATTAATAAAAGGTAATTTAAAGAAATGAATAAAAAAAAAAAAAAAGAAAAAGAAAAAAAAATTAAATAAATAAAAAAAGAAAAAAAAAGGACGGATCTATTCTCAAAAATGATTAAAAATAAAATAATAATAATAATAATAATAATATTTATTGATATACATATATATTATATATATATATATATATATATATATATATATATAGTAATAATATAATAAATAATAATCTATAGAAAAATAAATAAGTATTGTTATTATATTAAATTAGGTTTATCGAATAAGTTTACATTATATTTTATTAATTACTTAATCAATTCATTGATCGTTTCACTTTTATTTGATTTTTATTTTCATCTTCTTTACTTCTTCTTATTTTTCTATTGTTAAATATTAAAAAATGATTCATAAAAGAGGCACAAAAAAAAAACATTTTACTTATTCATTTATTTATTTATTTATTTATTCATTCATTCATATATTCATTTATTTTATTTTTTCATTTATTATACAATTAAATAAAGAAATATTTTGTATTCTTATTTAATTGTTAATAATATCTAAACAATTGAAACATTTTATTTTTCAATCGACAATAAATAATTGTAATATTTTATTTTTTTATTGAATATAAATGATACGAATATTTTTTATTTTTCTTTGTTTTTTTTTTAATTGAAAATATACAATTGAAAATATACAATTGAAATATCAATAAGTGGAGAAAATCTTATAGCCAAATTTCTTTTTTGTTGGCTCAATTTAAATAATTTTTCTTATTTTTTCCTTTTAATTTCATTTTTCTATTCTTTCATTCAGATTTTTTCTCTTCATTATCCTTTCATTATTATTATTAATAATCAATAAGAATAATAATAATAATAATAATAATTTTTTTATAAACCTTTACTCTGCCATTTTATTTTTATTTTATTTCTTTTCTTCCTTTTTTCTTTTTTTTTTTTTTTTTAATTCAGATTTTTTCTCTTCATTATTCTTTCATTATTATTATTAATAATTATTATCATATTTAATTATTATTATTAATACTTAATAATAATAATTTTTATATAAACTTATACTTCTTATATCTTTTTATTATAATTTCTTTCTTACGAAAAATTTTCCCTTTTTTATTTTTTTCTTTTTAATAATTTTTTATTAATTTTCCTCTTCCCTTCATCATTTTTCATTTCTATTATTTACATAACGTCGAATGATAAGAGACATAAATAGACGATAAGTCATCTCAGGATCGTATATACGTTTTTTGCATGCCCTAAAATTATTTCAGTTGTTCAAAATTAAAAAAAATTATTTATTTTCCCCCTTTTTTTTTGTTTTTTTCTTTTTTTTTTAATATCTTGACTTCAGTGCTTCAGTAATATTTTTAATAATATTTGCAACACATATGCACACACACACACACACACCCACACACACACACACACACACCCACACACACACACACACACACATATATATATATATTTATTTATTTATTTATTTATTTATTTATTTATTTATTTATTTATTTATTTATTTATTTACAAATATCATAATATCGTGCATTATAAATTACATTTATAATATTAATAAAAAAAAAATTATATTAAAGATATTAACGTAAAATAATAATTAATCTTGTTTTAGACATTTTTACTTTCTTTTTTTTTCTTTCTTTTCTTCTTTTACGAAGGAGAAATAAGAAAAAAGAAATAATACATAAGTAAAAAGAAATATGGCCGACCAAATGAACGGCTAATGCAATCTAGGCCCCGTGTCGTAGGGGCCTGACGGGCCTCATTCTAAATACGTTCCTGGTTGTCTCGTCTCGGGTTTAAAAAAAAAAAAAAATATATAAAAAGGATAAAATAAAATAGAAGAAGAATATTTTCCTTCGATTCCATTATCGATTATAATAAGTCAACAACGAGCAATTCGTCACGGCGAGCAACGTCAAGAAAAGTTGCGACCGCGACCGCCATGATTAATTCGATCATTATCGAATCGGTCAACGAATCGTTTCGGCTTTGGATATTTCTCGATCGTAAACAGAAAAAAAAAAAAAAACAAAAGAAAAAAAAAAAAGAAAAGACCAGAAAAAAGGTGTTACAGTGTTGGAATAACTCGGTTGGATGATTCACGATATTCAGCGTTGAAAGTTCATTTTCTGTTTTCTGAGGTGTAGAAGAAAACAAAAAAAAAAAAAAAATTGATAATAATAGTAATAAAAAAAAGAAAAAAAAAAGAAGAAAAAAGAAAATTAAACACAAAGAAATAAAAAAGAGAAAAAAAGAGGCTGGACGTTCGTTTCGTATATTTTATACGGTACTTTGTCCTTTGTTTATTCTCTTTTGATTTCTTGTTTTTTTCTTTTTCTCTTTTTCTTTTTTGCCCCTTGTTGTTGTTGTCGTTGCAATTTAATAGTGTTAATGCGACGGGAATCGATTTTCGTTCGAAAATATGAAAGCGTGATAAATAGCATATTGCCTTTTGTATTATTCTGTTTTTAAGTGTTATTTTTTCCGTTTTTTTTATTTTCTTTTTTTTATTGGATTTATATTATAAGTGAGTGCAAGAGAGAGAGAGAGAGAGAGAGAGAGAGAGAAAGAGAGAGAAAAGAAAATAAAGTGAAAGAGATAAAGATGATAGCTTGTTATAAAAATACAAAAATTAAGGTGAATTTTAATTAAATGTATTATTTAATTGATAAAAATAAAATTGTACAATATATATATATATATATATATAATTTTTTTCTTCTTTTCTTGAGTTGATTTATAAGATACTGATAAATTTTTGGCAAATTGAAGAAAGAAAAAGTGATATTGAAAATATTAATGAAAATAAAACTTTGTAAATTTTTTCACAGTAATTAAAATCGAAAGATTGAAATGATTATTTATTGTAAAAAGTTAGAAAATTGATATTAATTTTAATTGAATGTTATTAGTTTAATTGATACAAAACTTGTATTGTAAAATTGTTACATAAAGTAAATGAGCTTAAATGAACTATTGACAAATTTTTGAAAATATGAAGAAGGAATAGAGATATTAAAAAGGTTAATAAAAATCTAAATTTAAAAATACGTGCCATTAATTAAACATCAATAATAAAGTATTTTTTAGAATAAATATTTGATGCTTTTTTTTTATGATCTCATAATAATTATAATAATAATTATAAATATAATAATTGTAATAATTAAGTATTATTATTATTATTATTTATATCAAAATATTGATTATACGAATGAATATTATTATTTATAATAACGATAATAATGATAATAACAACAACAACGATAATTATTGTCATTATAATTTTTTAAAATAATAACTTTTAAAAATGATACTTCTTTAATGATCTGATAATAATAATAATAAAAAATTGTAAAAAAAATAATAATTATTTTTTTGTTAATATCTGATACTTTTTTTATTATTATTCAATAATAATAATAATAATAATAATAATAATAATAATAATAATAATAATAATAATAATAATAATAATAATAATAATAATAATAATAATAATAATAGTAAGTTATAATAATAATTCATATTATTTTTTTCTATCGACAATTTTTATTATCTGATAATAATAATAGTAAATTATAATAATAATTATTATTAGTTTTTTATATATGTCCGATACTTTTTTATAATCTGATAGTAACAATAGCACTAACATAATAATAATAATAATAATAATAATAATAATAATAATAATAATAATAATAATAATAATAATAATAATAATAATAATAATAATAATAATAATAATAATAATAATAATAATAATAATAATAATAATAATAATAATAATAATAATAATAATAATAATAATAATAATAATAATAATAATAATAATAATAATAATAATAATAATAATAATAATAATAATAATAATAATAATAATAATAATAATAATAATAATAATAATAATAATAATAATAATAATAATTTTCTTTTCTTTATAAATGTCCGACATTTTTTCATGATCACATAATATGTCAATAATAACAATAATATAATAATAATCATAATAAAGATAATAATTATTATTATTTTTATTATTATTATTTTCGTATAAATGTATGACACTTTTTCATGATCAGATAATAATAATAACAATAGCATAAAAATAATAATTACTATCATTTTTGTTATTGATATTTTTTTTTTCTTTCTTTTCTTTTTTTTCTATTTTTTTTTTTTTTTTTTACTTTTCTGATAAATATTCAATTACATCCTACATAGACATTTATATACATATATGTATATTGACGTTAATTGCAAAAGTGAAAGTGCGCTTCGTTCTCGACGTTAGAGTGCACAGTTAAAGTCACGAATTAAAAAGAAATCCTTGCTCGTCTTCTCTCTCTCTCTCTCTCTCTCTCTCTA